>NC_031471.1:1543556-1550015 GCF_000006565.2 Toxoplasma gondii ME49
AGTACATTTTTGTCAAGTTGATGTCGCAGTAACAGGCATGAGCGGATATCCTGTGCGCAGAATGGATTGTCAAGACTGCCTCGGGGTCCGAGTTTTGAGAGCCGTCCTCCTGCATGAGTTTCATCGTCGATTGGGGGGTCAACTGAGAGCTGCCTCCTCTGGTTGTGGACAGACAGGGAGTGTCAATCCGGATACCATGAACGTTCGTTCTGATCGTCTGACGAAGAAGACCTGTATCTTGGGTCTTTGGCAACAGCCTTATGAAAAGAGACACCGTTTTTGGGAGTATTTGTTGAGGGCTGACGCAAAAGAGTGTGCCCGCTGCCGGGAAAACCGGAAGGAACAGCCGTGGCGCGCAGGCTCCTGAAGTCTCATCGAACCCCTGAAAAGCGTTCCCTGGTTGTGGGCGTTTCTGTCGCTGGAGGCGAAAAAGGATATGTAGCTAATAAAGAACCGTCCAGGGTCCCTGGTCATGCATTCCCAATCAAAAAATATTCTCCACGAAGCAGTTTACCACTAAAACCTGGGTTCAGGTTTCAGGCAATACCTCGTATGGAGCAATACGTCGTATGGAGCATCTCTTTTTGGATGCGGGGAGGCACAACGGAAGAAGAAGAGGATATGGAGCTGGAGGTATCTAGCAGACAACGTGACACCGACGCTCTTTCAAGTGGTGCCTTGGATGTTCAGCTGACATCCGCCACGTGCCCCTGTTGAGTTCTGGGGAAGTGAGTCATGGTGGTTAAAACAAGCACGCATGGTGTACTACGGACATCGTCATGCACCATTTCCACTCACTTAGGACAAGCCTCGCACGTAATCCACCCTCGCATTGCCAATAGAGGGCAAACATTCTCAGCGTACGTTGACTGCGAGGGGTAACAAGCATTCCCTGCGGTGAACTTAACAGAAGAACACGAGGGTGTCACTTGCATCAGAATCTAGGTTCGAGAAGTCAACTGTGTAGCATCAGTGTTTTGCAGTGAGAATCCTCGCGGACCCTACTGCTTGTCTCCTTTTCCGAAGCCGAGTGTAGTGTTTCCGGCTCCCACTGGACGGCACGAACGGCTCTCGAGTGCCGATCTCCTGAATCTTTGAACGGAAACTGGACTGGCCTTTTGGGTAGAATTCACATCTGTTGTTCCGATGGTCACTTCGATGGTTGTTGTTCACGGAGATCGTGACGCAAGCCCTAAGATGTACTGGCGTCCTTAGCTGTGGACCATGCCACTGCTTGCCTTCACGCAAGACGTGCGGAGTCAACCCGTAGAGCCACGTGTCCGCGTCTGAGTCGAAGAAACAAATCATACTGGCGTTGACGTCACGTCGCTGTGATATGTCCTCAGATCTACATGAGTAAACCCCCCTCCGTTTGTGTTGCAGCCAGTAACACACTCCTAACATCAGTTGGTCCCTACTTCTGCAAATTGACATTTCATGATGAAGATATTAAAACGCAGGTGAATTCGTATCCGCATCCGCTGATGTGGACCTAGTCACATCCATCCGATCCCGCGGAGACTGCTTTGGAGTCATGCTTATTCGTATTCAATACAGGAAAATTAGGGTGGAAGTGTGTAAGCCTGAAATGGTCACGCCTTCAGGCCAACATGTCGGCAATCTCAACAAGGACAATGCCAGGAGTCAGTTGGTTCAGAAAAACTGCCGAGTACTTCATGCAGGAACCAAGAACAAGGACAGGGCATTCTATCATGTAGAGCGGCCGACAGGCGTCCCCTGCCTCGCTGTAGTTTGACGATGTAGCAAGAGTGCATGAATACGTGACAACATGTACCCGTTCCCTAAACCGTCAGTCTGTTTGCCGAAAACACTCCCCTGAGACACATTGACATGTGCCTCAAGAAAAAGTAGAAACTGAACTCCCGGTGGGCTCACTTGGGCTTTAAAAGGCATCTTCTTAATTTGTTGTTCTGGATTGTCGGTGTTCATCGATTAGCGGCCTACCGCCAACCGTGTTGCATGCGTACCTGTGCCTTCGGCACGGCCAGCGTTCTTCAGGACCCGCAACTCAACACTCACTCTTTAGCGACGTGGTCCTCCAAACGCTTCAAAATGACTGCTCTGATCTCTTGATCAGGAGAACGCATGCACCGTTCAACTCTATCAACGAACGAACCCCCCGGCACGAATCCGTACCTGCGTCTTTCACTCCTTCGACAACGGGACTCTCCGCTTACTGTGGCACCAGATTCGCCACACTCACCTCTTCGAGAACAACTAAGCCTTTGGACACAGTTATCTCTGGACGCATGTAGCATCTGCCCAATAGCCCACATGCAGTCCATCTGACTCTTCCTTCCGTAGTGCGCATTTCCACGGAAAAATTGGAGCTGCCAAATCAAGGAGTTGCGCATATTCCACACATCTGTAATTTCGCTTCAGCACACAGAATGCGCTTCTCGATGCACACTGGACGTCGTTTCCTTTCACCGCTGAACTTCCCCTCATCCGCCCACTGCTTTTGTTTCTTTCGTACATGAGCGACCCAGCACGGGCACAGAAAGCAAGCACTGTCTCCTGGTCGATACGTGCTTTCCTTTTTTCGTACGGAAGCGGAAATCCACATACTCGCCCATGTCGAGGTCGGGCTCGCTCGGCTGCAAACTCGAGGGATGATACCCTGGACTCGTTGACTGGTGGCAGTCGGAGGGCGCTGGTGTTGATTTTTCACGTGGGTTGTAGTGAAGCTGCGCTCCCACATCTCCGTATCCTCCACTCTTGATTGACCACTCAGCTTGTGCCACTCGTTATCTTGTTTGGGGCACACGATCGTAAAAACACTACACTTTGGAAGACGACGCACGCACAGGAGTGTCACGTCTGCAGCGTCGGTCTAGTGTCTCCATGACCTCATTGCTCCCCTGCTGGCTTGTAACCTGCCGTTGACGCTATCTAGGACTACATTCCGTGGATCCAATCTCCGTCACAGCTGCAGACCAAGAATCGCCGAAGCCACATCCCCCCGTCCGTTTCTGATTCTCTCGCCAATCTCCCTGGCTCTCCTGTTCGGCCGCGTTTCGTGGCGAAATGCAGCGGCGCGTTTTCGCGTACCACTCATGCGAACTCAACCAGCGTACAGGGAGCACGTCCTCATGTCGCGTTCCTGCCCTGCCGAACTAGGGACTCCGAGCAGACGCCGTCTCAGGCTGCCAACGGCCAAAAATGATGGTCGCCACGTCCGTCGCCAGCGCCGAGTGCCCGGGCCACCATGCCGTCCTCTAACGCTGCGAGCCTGTGTGTCGTCTTGGTCGCGCTGTGAGAAGGCACTGAACAAAGCAGACGCACATGTGACAACGCCTAAACCCCACAGGCTGCGACGGTCGCGCCACTCGACCGAGCACCGGAGCATGAGCAGAGTACGACTGGCCCTTACAAAGAGCCAACGCCGGTAGAGGGAATGGGGACAGACAGGCAACCGACCTCCGGGAGAATCCGCAACGAGCGCGAACAGAAACCCACAACATTCCCAGCGGCCCACATTCGTCGGCACCTGGCGGCGATCGGTCTGCGTCACATCCCAAGCCCCCGTGGAGAGGCACTGACTCTCCGTTGCCTGCCGTTGCGGCACCATGTGCCATACTGTCACCGCCTTTTTCCAGACCACGTTACGACATCCGATCCCTTCACGGCTCTGTTGAGCCTCCCCGGGAGCTACATGCTGTCCGCTCGCGATTCACGAAAGAAAGACGACTTGATTGCTTCCTTGGTGCTGCATGCCACATTTGGGTGGTTGCGTATTCGAGCCCGGGATTTGCTGCTCCTGTCCCGGGCAAAAAGCCCAGCTCGAAGTTCGACAGATCTGTACCATCAGTCCCCTGTGTCTATCCGTCTGACCATTCAACTGCGTCTTGTCTCGCCGTTTCGTCTCGCTTGCCGTTGGCCCCCCCTTCCAATCTCATTATATTCCCCGTCCTTTACTTGCATCTGTTTCTTTTTACTCCGTTGTTCACTCCTGCGTGTTCTGTACATCACCCTCCCCATGGTGTTCCACAGGTTCCGCGCCGGCGCTGCGATCCCTACCCCCACCGAGTGAATTGGGGACTTCTGAGGCCTCCAATACCAGCCACAGGCATGCACAAAAGTCCACGGTGGCATTTCATTTTCCATCATCACCGCTCGAGTGAGCCACGGTCTATGGCGAAAAAATCAAGAAACGCCTAGTGGTCCGCACTGCGACGAACGGCAGCGGAACTTGCGTGGTAAGCAAACACGTGGCTGTAAAATCACATAAGCCGCACTAAAGGGGTTTTTGTATCTCGCCTGCACCTCCCATGTTGCCAGTTCTGTGCGCCGCAACTGCGCGACGGACCCCATGTCATATGCGACCTGAGTTGTTTTTTGTCGACTCTACAGCGTGCCTTGATTCAGAAGTTTCCCAACACGGTTTCAATGCGGTTTGCATTCCTACACACTGATCTGAGTATCTGGACGTCTTGGTTTCCCACCTCCTGCGCATGGGGTAAACAGCCAGGGACGCCGTCGTTTTGGCACTGACTCCAAGATCCAGGAGAAATAACAGTTGGCGGCGGCGACGTCTTACTCGGAACTGCCTGCACTCGGTCGGTCCGGCGCCTCCAGGATGGCGCGTATTTCGGGGCAGTGCCCGTGATTTGGAGGAGACATCCAGGGACCCTTGCCATGCTTCACGCGTGCCCTTGCCGACTGCCAAAGGCGTAGTCCATACTGATCAATGCAGTCGAATATAGCCTGTCTCTCTTCCTCGATCATGATATCGAGGAGGTCCGATGCTTCCTCATATTGTTTCCTTCTCTGCGCATCTGCCTCAACACGCGCTCGATCCTGCAGCTTCCAGATATCGCGCTGCTTCTCTAAGAAGTTCCTTATGGTATTCGCGGCTGCGAGGTCGAACACTAGTTTCGTCAGCGATCGCTCCCGCAGTGCCTCGTTGAGGTCGTCAGGAACAACCCACCAGTTCGTCAAGAGACGACACCTTATCTCTTTGAATGACTGTTTCCACTCACTGAGCTGGCGTCTGACAAGTTGCAACGCGGCGACAAGATTTGGAAACGCTGCGATGTCAAGCTCTGTCACATCAGTGACTCCCTCCGATGTCAGCAGCTCTGGCGGTGCTATTCCACGTGGGAAAACAAAACTCGGTGGCGGAGGCGCATGGTAGGCAATGACTATATGGGATCGCACCGTTGTGATGGCCCTCGTCAGCGTCAAGACACGTGACTCTGTTTCCTTTATTTTCTGCCGAATCCTTTGGGCGGTAATTCCTAGTGGCGTGTCCAGGACAGCCCCTTCTGCTCCCCCTTCATCATCTCTGTTTGTGGCGTCAGCATCTGAGTCTTCTCTGGGACCTGCTGATTGGCGCACGCGTTTCTCGGTTGCTTCCAGTTTTTCCGCAACACTGTACAAGGCGTCCAGCCGGGACAGGGCGTCTAGATATGACATCACGGCTTCGTACAAGCTACCAAATTGTACAGCAAAATCTGGACCTTCTAGCGTATTCCCCTCCACGGCTGCTCGAACAAACCATGCCAGCCCTGGCCGCATGTCAAACTCCCTCTTATCCTGTTCGTGTTTCTCACAGATGGCAGTCAACTTGGCCTCTAGATTCCTCGCCACGGAATCGAACCCTCCCTGCGGAACCGGCACCGTCCCCTCCCCGTCTCCCGTCTCCCCTTTGTCTCCACCGCCACTACTGGCCGCTGTGTCCCGCCTCGCGCTCTCCTGTTTCGAATCACTTCTGCCACGGCGTTCTCGGTGTCGAGTCCGTCCTCGCGTTGCCTCTTGGTCCGAGTCGTCCGGCTTCGATGGCGGTTCAGCGGGACGTGGAGCCGCCTCTTTCGTCCGTTTCTTCTGTCGCCTCGCCCCGACTTTTGTCGATGCCGGCTTGGACGTTTTCGGCCGGGCTCCTGTTCTGACGGCTTCCATCCTGGCGGCTGATTCACTGATGCTCGATCCGCTTGCCGCAGCTTCAGACGTCTGTTCTGTGTCCGGCATGCTCGCACTTTCTTCATGTACCTCTGTCAGTCCCACACCGACCGGTGGAGGCGCGTGTTCTGGCATGTCTTGTCGTTTGCCATCAATGTCACTTCCACCTCCCGGTTTGTCATCAGTCGCCGAATCCTGCGTCGCCGACGTATCAGGTTCAGCTTTCACGCGTGACTCTGGTGAGCGTTGGGCCTCTCCTTCCCCAGCGCTGTGCGCCTTGATCGCCTTCTTCTTCTTCCCTCTGCCCCTGCCTGCGGTCTCGTGCGTTTTCTCGCCCGGCGGGTGCGTCGCAGTTTCTGAGGGACCAGACACCCTAGGCTCTCCCTCCTCCCCACCTGCTCCTCTTTGCTCTCTAGTGGAACCTTCGCTGTCTAAACCTTCGGTGACCCCAGCGGCAGACGCATGTTGATCGACACCGTCCACCGTGAGAGCAGATGGTGACCTGCCTGCATCCTCTTCTGCTCTGTCAGCCTCTGT
>NC_031471.1:2171230-2190124 GCF_000006565.2 Toxoplasma gondii ME49
AACCCTAACCCTAAACCCTAAACCCTAAACCCTAAACCCTAAACCCTAAACCCTAAACCCTAAACCCTAAACCCTAAACCCTAAACCCTAAACCCTAAACCCTAAACCCTAAACCCTAAACCCTAAACCCTAAACCCTAAACCCTAAACCCTAAACCCTAAACCCTAAACCCTAAACCCTAAACCCTAAACCCTAAACCCTAAACCCTAAACCCTAAACCCTAAACCCTAAACCCTAAACCCTAAACCCTAAACCCTAAACCCTAAACCCTAAACCCTAAACCCTAAACCCTAAACCCTAAACCCTAAACCCTAAACCCTAAACCCTAAACCCTAAACCCTAAACCCTAAACCCTAAACCCTAAACCCTAAACCCTAAACCCTAAACCCTAAACCCTAAACCCTAAACCCTAAACCCTAAACCCTAAACCCTAAACCCTAAACCCTAAACCCTAAACCCTAAACCCTAAACCCTAAACCCTAAACCCTAAACCCTAAACCCTAAACCCTAAACCCTAAACCCTAAACCCTAAACCCTAAACCCTAAACCCTAAACCCTAAACCCTAAACCCTAAACCCTAAACCCTAAACCCTAAACCCTAAACCCTAAACCCTAAACCCTAAACCCTAAACCCTAAACCCTAAACCCTAAACCCTAAACCCTAAACCCTAAACCCTAAACCCTAAACCCTAAACCCTAAACCCTAAACCCTAAACCCTAAACCCTAAACCCTAAACCCTAAACCCTAAACCCTAAACCCTAAACCCTAAACCCTAAAACCCTAAACCCTAAACCCAACCCTCAACCCTAAAAACCCTAAACCCTAACCGTAAACCCCTAAACCCTAAACCCAAAAAAGCCCTGATCCCTAAAAAAAACCCTGAACCCCCCAAAAAAGCCCTGAACCCTAAAAAAAAAACGCTGAACCCTAAACAAGCCTTGCGTAGATGTTTTATGGTTTAGGTTGTCTCCAGCGCAGCGTTTTTTCTGGTTGGCGATGTCGCTCAGGAGTGTTATTCAGGGATATAGCGGTTTCTGATGGACTGCGAACACGATCAAAAACATCCGACCCACGAAAGTAGCAGCAGCCGCTTGTGAAATTTGCGCCCATGCGATATTTGCCGGCGAGCTATTGGATTTATCTCCGAGCATCCACTGTCCAGAGACTGTTCACAAAAACTAAGTCACACTCCTACAGTAACCGCGCTCACGTCTCTTCGCAACCAAAAGCGCTATTAAAGTTTCTGCATGCGTGATTGGAGATGCTGAGTGTTTGTTGCAGTGACTGAACAATGAAGCAAATTCTGAGATCTTTGCAAAGACAGGCAGTCAGCGCAGTAGCCTTCACATGCTGGAGACCGTTGTGCAAGTTCACTACAGTGAATGACTCGTGTCGTACCTCGTTACAGACTAAGATTTCTCTTTCACTGCGCTCCACTTCCCTACCATAGTTATCTCCTTGCTGGTCACGGTACAAACCATATAGCTGCATTTCTTCGACATCTCCAGTAGACGTGTCAGTCACCATGCATGTACGGTTCATCCTGTTACAGTCAAGCAAAACATTTATTCACTGTATCGCGAAGGTTTTTCCTTATTTGACCATCAGGCAACACGAAAATGAGAACAGGTTTACCGTGTACAGCAAAAAATATACGAAAAACGTTTTACTGTACATCGACGCAGACACAATAGAACGCGTTCTTCCTTTTCTTCTTCATTTTACGTGGAGGTGTGTAAACACAAATGCTGACGAAGATAACGAGGATCACATGATTTTTGGATGATGTCAGTTCTGGTGACTTTTACCATCACGACGGACTGCAAGGCGCATTCGCTTCTTGTTTTTTTTTATTTTCCATCAAACCGTTCACATCCTCCACCTCCAACTTCTCGATCAACGTCGTCTTGATTCGTTAGCGACCGAGACGGGCGACTGGCAATCCAACAGCACACACAAGAAGCGTCGCTCAGTCAGAGGCGCTGCTTCACCTAGTGGTTCAGCCTTTCTTCCCGTTTGGCTGTTGCCTCGTTCGAAGCTCACAATTACGAAGAGCGTTTCCCATGTGACGCTATTGGACCCGCCTCACGACATACCAATCGTGACATAAACACATAGCAAAAACTCAGACGAGATCAGCGTGAATGAAACCTTCCCCATTTTATGTGGATTCCCCTAATTACCTACGCTTAGTGTCACAAAGGTCAGGTAATTGGATCAAACAGACTATCCTTCCGTTTCCTTCCTCACGGCACCACACACGCCAGGAGGGTTTCGAATTTTACAGTTTGGGCAGCGCCTTCACCTTTGCAGTGACAACCGTCAAGTAACCGGACTCCCTAATAGACTACAAGTGAAAGAGGGCGGTTCTCAGCCAGCATCGGCATCGCGTCGGCCTCACACATCTAACATGACATCCGGTTTCGGGCGGATACATGTAATGGGAGACGGGAGTATCCGTTTGGCCACGTTCGTCACACGCTCCCGACACTGTAGCTTTGTTGTGCTACGGATGCGGTTCAGTTGATGAATTATTACAAGGACTACACGATAACCAAAACTAACAACGGCAGCATTAAAACAGTTCCATCTATAGGCATCGTGCCGCTATGCTTGGTGCGCATGCCCTCTTCGTTAGATTGCACAATCATACCACTGGTATTCTCACTGCAACATGAGAGCCAAGGGCATACAATCTCTGAATTCATGGATGCCACCTACAGACGTTGCCTAAGGTTGCCCGATGGGGACCAAAAGAAAACACATTCGGGCACCACAAGGTGGCATGGACGGATATCTGACAAAACTCGGTGTCCACCGCCACCAACAAGAGAGCCTCACGTCCCAGCCACCACCCTGTCAAAGACACAACGCATGTTGCTCTGTCCTTTTCACTTCTTTGAAGCAGAATGCTTCTCCAACACTTAGTTCCCGCTCTCCCCAGATGCTCCAATGGGGCCTCTCAGCCGTTCGTGCAAATTGCAATACCTGCCGATAGGCTAGGGGGACACATATACATAATTCCGTACCCCTTGAAGGCTCACTCTCGGGAGTGATAAACGCAACGTGCGGTGGCTTCTGCGAAATAAACTGGTACGGTCCCGAAGATAATGTCCGCTCCATTGTGCGGGCAACAACACCGCCAAATCACATGCGCCTGCCACTGTACAATTCCCAACGGCACTGATATGATTTTTGTCTCAACGCCTATCCAGTCTTCAACAAACGCTTTTATCTTGTTTAGCCGCCGATTTCTCGCCCCCAAGAAATCATTCATAGACGGAATAAGTGCTCCCAGTCGACGATCGATTGTGGTGCACGCGCATAATTCGATATCAACACCTGACAACACATCACGTCCATTGTTATCTCGACACATACTGTATATGCCGCTTGTCTTATCCAGTCGTTCCTACATCCTCCTGAAGAGTATTCGTGAAACCATCCAAAAAATAGCGAAGCCGTTGATCTATGCTGCCATACCAGAGTCCTAGTCTCAGTTCTCTACGCGATGTCTAGCGTGATATCGGCATAGCGTGGAGAAACTCAAAGCATCCCAAGCAATCTGCCAAAGCATACTCTAGCGCAGCAACCCAGCGACATTTGACGCAGTGTGTCTGATACTCGAGTACCGGAAGAGACAAAAAAATTTCACCCGCGCGATACACCACACCACAGTGGTCCTTTGCTTTCCTCCCCGTAACATCATGTCGCCTCTACACGCGGCCACGTAAGCAATGACAAAACATCCCACACACACACACAGAACGGGCTGACTGTTCAGCCGCTACGGTACTACATCACCTTCATCCGGGTGTCCCAGTTCCACTGATGTCTGCTGCTAGGCCTTCATGATTGACTCACACCATTCTCTATGTCAGGTTACCAAGCTTTTCTTTTTTAGCCGACCCGCCCTTGTTTGTTCGGAAAGCCAAAACCCATTTCCCGCTACACCGGTCCCCCCCCAGCAAGTGCATGGATTCAGGTTTAGGTTGGGAACCCTCCACACCGTTTCTCTCGCTCATATCAGAACCCCACTTTCCAGCACGAAGCTGATCCAGCATTGTTCAAGGTCACCTACATCACTACAGATACCCAGCCCATGTTGGTTTTTCTCTCTCGTTGCATTCATCCTGGACCAAACAAATTATGGCGTACACATCTGGTTTTTCTAGGGGCAACGGCTAGAGAAGAAGCTTTGGGACACTCATGGCTACTTGTTGAAGCTAGACGACGGGATAAACTGAGCCCGTGGGACCATTCGATAACAGCTTCCTGATTCCAACCACTCATTCTGCTTATTGTTTCAGGCCTAAGACGTGCCCAACAATAGCCACACGGACCCCCCCAGACACGACCTGCAATAGTTGTATGATGAAACGAAGATTATTCATCAGGCGAGAATGAAAATGAATGAGAGATCACGAGAAGTATCCGGAAGATGAATAAGCCTCCATAATCTTCGGTTGTCGTCAACGTTCAAATTCTCCTTGCCGGTGAACGGGAATCCATTCAGTATATGTGAGGTGCTTCCGGAAGTCCCTCAGACCCTCAACACTTGATAGAGTCCCTTAACAGCTTCTGAAGCCGACGCCCGCCCGCGAACTCCACTGTAACCCGTCGCGCATCATCGACTGCAAATTGCGTAGAGACACGGTATGCGCTCAGCTAAAAAAAAACGGCAGACTACCCCATTCACAAACACGAGACGAACTGCGCCCGGCCATTACCTACAGTTCTCTTCCCCACTACGTCTGCAACTCCCCCCCGGCAATCGTGCATCTACCAGCGTAAACACCGTCTTGGCCAAGAAAGGGACGCCTCCCCTCATCATAGCAACACTGCTAATCCATAGTTTAAATTGCTCCAGTGTTTCGCCGTGCGCTTCTGCGGCGAGAGACAATGGTCACTGTGCAGGGGATTTGTCAGAGATCCGGGTGCACATCCTTTCTTCCGCGCACGAATAAGACTGTCTGCAACATCATCCCTACTGTCATTGCTTAGGACTTAACAATAACAAAGAAAATCACCTACTACACGAGGTGGTGCACCCTATCTCAACCAGCGGGTAAAGCCGCGCGACACTTATGATGCCAGCGCCACCAACACCCACATGACTGGCGACAGCCCTTCTCAACACCTTCTCGACACCATTGCTGTCACCGTTTCAGCTCCCCATTCGACTCAGAGAACTTAGTGCACTGACAACAAGGAGCAAGACGGGCCCAAGCTATGGCCCTAGCGTAGGCACGACATGCGTTCTCCGGCCACCACTGTGTCTCTGCCTCATATTACAGCTCATGACGCCCAGCGCAGACTACACCCTGCGACACACAAAGCCTACCTAACGCTGCCTAGTCGCCTGTATGATGGATCGCAATGTATCCTTCTTTCGGTGTAGCCACAGACACTACAGTGGCGGAGGCAAGACGGGCGGGGCGGCTCTGACCGTATTACCTAACTCAGCATGTTTTACACATGCAAATTACAAATCACCTATACGAGCTAAGATTCCTACTTTCTGTTGCGCGGCAGTGACAGTGAGCAACCGACAACCATACTATGACATGGCGACCCCATTATCGCCCCGCGGTCGCTGACCACATGGGGTACCTATGAAGTCAGTCCTGCGCCAGGTACGCGGACACCCGCGCCCTCGGGAAGAGAAGGGCGACGCGAAGACACGCATAACAACCGACACCCTACGAGGAAAAACAGTATGAAACACCAGAAACACGTTTTGAACCATCCATTGATCGAGTTCGCCATCTATGTCACTGTATCCCACAAATTCAACTGTTCACGCGATACACGCCACCGGTTCCCATTCGTTCGCTATGGTCAGGGGCTGTCCGTGGTGGCTCCACACTCCACGAACACACATTCATGCAGCCCACTCGAAGCCATGTCGTTGACTATTCATGATGGGCCGGTTCGGTGCAGAACGAACGATACACGAACAGTGCAGGGTTGCCACGCTAACCGCCAATTCCCACTACACTGCTGATGACAGTCTCTTTCGATCGCCGCGCCAATTAGTACTTGCTTAATCTGCAAAAACGTGGCACCACCGGACGGAAAAACATATGGAAGGGCGTGTCTACCACTGCCTCCACAGTATTCTATCAATTAAGAACATGCCTATAAAAAACACTCAGTTCCACGACAGCTGCACCCGTAGCGGCAGCACAACCGATCTTGTTGACTCGTCATTTACCGACAGCTCCCGACACAGTCGCTCCCGCAAAACACCCCTACTCTGACAAGAGACTGCACTCATTGGTGGTCGCTCGTCATCGCGCGGTAGCGCCCTCACCGTCTCCTCCTGGAACCGAATCAAGAACAAAAAACCGCCTAGTTCGACAGCGAGAGTGTGCAAGGTATGCCGGTGGGCGCGCAGCTGTGGCATGCTGTCCCACGAGCTGACTCAGCCCCACCCCACTGCAAGATTAGTAGATCCAAATCCAGCTACACTCACAACACCCGCGCGTTCCTTGAGGACGTTGGGTTCCGGCGACCAGGCAAACAACGACTCCCTCTTCTTCGTTCAGCCCTTTATCGTTTCATATTGGAAAAGGCAAGAGGGCAACTATAAAATGGCCCGACATAGGCGGCTGCGAGATGAAATCCACGTGAACCGCATTTCCATCTCCTGCCACACGGTTAAGCTTAGGTCTCACGCCAGTTCAGCTTCAGTCCACGACATGTCGGAGAACCATACGCATGCAACACCCCACGGGTAACTACAATTATTCCCTGTCCCCACAACACCGTATGGTCACACCGTATCTCCTTCCTACCGGATACATCGATGCTCGTTTCCCCTCCACGGCCACACTCCTCTCCACTGACAAGCTTTAAATCCACTGCGTACCGCCTTTTTGTGGAAGCAGAAAGTCGGTAGACAACAGATGGAAGTCAGATGATGCCACAGAGTCGAGTCTCGACTGCTCGAGGAATAGCAGTGCATGATACTTTCAGTGCAATCAGGACCCAAAGGTGGTATTTCAAATGACATGTGTATGATCTACTTCCACTACTGTTCAGTCTCCACAATGCTTGTATAGCCACGGACTGTCTCTTGTGCAACGTGACCGAACTTTCAGAAGACGGTAGCTAGCTACAAATACAGCTGCATAAGCACCCGTAAAAAAGACATGGATGAGACGACTGTGTACGGATATCACGGAGGAACGGTGGCAAGGCGAGGCATATCCACCGCTATGTGGTTCGTGAAGGCAGGATTCCACCAGCCACCACACATACAGAATTATGTAGAGAATTACGACGCCTCAATAAGGGAAACAATCAATCTCTGGTTTTTACCCCTCACTCGTCCCCATCCTCAATGTCATACCCCGTGGAAACAATGCTCATGCGGAATGTGTAACTCCGTAGATCGACGAAGAAACAATGCTGACGAGGGTGTTACGTCACGCGTTCCTGAGAGATACGGCTCTCTGCAGAAAGCACAAACGCGGCGTCGTGTGCCACTTTGACTGTACGAAAAGGGCAAATACGCACTATGTTCCCACTGTGCTCAACGCTTAACCGCCACAACTGCACATAATATATTCATCCTGCACTCCTACCATATTATCCACTTCGTTGCGTACTGCCTCAAGCTGGCACACCCCGACCGTCATGCCGAAGCGAATACAAACGACATGGCCGTGTCCCACTTTCCTATCCGCCTCTTATGGCCAGTCAACATCTCAAGTATTTAAATTTCGTTACTGTCTACAAACGCAGCTGCACGCAATATAACATTACGCCCATCTTCCAAAAATAGCAGAATTACATACTACCTCTCCTTCAGGTAGCTCATTTCGTAAATCACCGCGTATACCAGGATCGTCGCCCGTCTCCATGCCTCGAAGTCCCTACTTCGCGTTCCTGGAATGGTAGCAGACAGGAGAGCAGCTGATCACAACAGTCCATGTCAATATTGTACTCCACTGGGACGTTCGCCCCCAAATCGGGCGTGTTCCTGATGTGCACAACGCTGCTGCATGAAAGAGCACGTGCTACGAGTTTCACGACCAGCTCCTGCCACATGTCGACTTCCAGGATTGCCTCAGCCAGCGTCTACTTCTGCCTCTGGGACCCGCTATCGCCATGTCGCCACCTAGCTACTGCAGAACAAGGCACATTAATTTTCATGAAGAGCGAGATACAATCCATATTAGCCACATCCAGTCACCCGTATCACGGCGTTTCTCAGTCACAGAGCTCACGTACACGCGAATCCAAAGTATGCGGCTCACAGTCACCGACTCAACAGCATGACCGCCGCCACAATTGCACTCGACCCACTAGTCGCTCCCGCCTGTCGCGTAAATCACAGGATGCCTGGAGGCCGCAAGCCCCTGTTTTCTCCCTCCAGCTCACTGGTCACCCACACTGTGTCGTCCCACTCTTTGCCTACCGCCTGTGAACGGACACGAAAACAGTTGTGACGAGACAGCACGGAGTCAGCCGCAACCACTGTGTCCCGTCTGCGCTCGTGATCCATGACCACTGTCTACTGCATCTGCCACCTAGTGCAACCGCTTCCATCGGGACTCTCCGCGGCTCAAGCCTAAAAAACGCATCTAACACACTTCCACTCCACCGTCGGTGCACCGAGCACAAGAAAACATTAATCCCCACTTAACCAACGTACACTAATCTCCTTAGAACCGTACAGAGCAGCGTGGATGTCGCTGGACACCCACACAAGAAATTCCGTTGGAGGCAGCCAGATGGTTGCTCCCTCGCCGAACATTATCACCACATGTGTTTTCCGAAAGGTGTAGCATATCGGCAGCTGGCCAGCCAGAATCGATAAACGATTGTTTCGAGTGCAACAACACTCACGAATCTCAAGCCCAAACGCATGCAGCAGTCAGCGGAGATGTCGGCCACCGTGGTCCAGCTGTCAATAGGTACCGCTACTCTGACCTGGCGTTGGCAAACAGTCCACGATATACACAGGACCAACTGTGGCAGCAACGCTTGTTGCGAACTACCAAACAACGAGATCCTGGGAACTCGAAAATTTGGAATACTATATGTTCTCCACGAGGTTATATCGTGTGGTGGTGCGAAGGAAAGTCCCTCGTGAGTCGCATACATTCTCAAGCTGCAAATTAGTAACACGATAATGCCAAAAAAGATATCAAACGGCCACGTTAGTCCCTGCTGTATACCTACATGCCTTGTAGCAGCTCCGGGTACACACGCCTGTGTACCGCTAAATTCATCTACCCAGATACAAAATGAAGAAGCACACTGACTAGCTCTCCGCCCCCGTAACTTGCTTAACGTCGAAATCGTCGTCCTCATACTGCCCGTCAGTTATCGACCGAAACTGATCATTTGACTTCCCTGATCACCAACCCCATTTGCAAATATACATTATGGCTGCCTAATATAATAGGAATACAGGGTCCTGCACACATACGCGAGAGACTGTTAGCTGTACAGTTTGACGAATCGCTCTTTGTACCTCTTCTTCCTCGACAGCAACACGATACGGCAGCCGGCTACGTACCGTGACGCAGAGGCGACAATACCTGGTAGTAACACGGAGACGAATCATCCCTAACATGCACCCACTGCTTTTTCTTCCCCAAAAGAAAGCGTAAAAAATGATGCATTCAGTCGACAGGGCACCCGAATACTAAGAAATCATATCCGCACCCAACTACACCCTCCTGACATCCTCAGAAATATCAACGTCAGAAGAGCATTTCTACTAACGCCCCTCAGTGGCCCCATCGGAAAATTCACGTGAAAACATGACGCTGGATCATATACGAAGAAAAGCATGACCACTGGTATAGGCTCACACTGATGGACGCAACACATCTGGATAACGCTAGGACAGAAAAATCCATCCAGAATGAGAAAAAACTCGGGTTGTTTGCACACATCAACGCGACCGGCCACCTCAATGCTGCAACGCACGACCATCGTTAACCGTTTTCGACGCAGCTCTGGATGAATGTGAAGCCCCCATAACGGAATAAATGACCCTAGGAACCATCGAAAAAACGAAAACTCGGCAGTAATTACCAATCTTGACCATCACACTGTGTTGCACCGGCTGCGCAAACTGGGCTATCCGCAGAACACACACGCGCGACCTCATCTAGAATGTACACTGACGGATGCAGACCAAGTAATGATGGGCCTGCTCTTAGGAAGGACTGAAGGGGTCGTCAATTGTCCTGAAGCGAAACTTCCAGCAACGCATCGGGGGACTTTATTGGATTATAGTTTACTACCCGCACCAGGCGTCTACTTACCTTCACACGCTGTGCAGTTAAGATATTGCAGTACCAGAAACAACACAGAACTCGTTGATAGCGTCTCCCTACAGACCATTCCACCGACAACATGGGCACACACTCCCTGATCAGAAACGTATCAACAGCTACACAACGTGACGGCACGACAGTGCACTTCGCGCCGCCACGCGAACAAACACACAGTCGAACATCCTTCTCTCTCACGTCACTCATCAGGTGAAGCAGCAAGAATTCAGCATCAGTCGTCGATTTCCCTGTCACCGTGAGCTTACTGTCTCTTGCTGGTCAGAGCGCAAATGGGAGCACTTCAGAACACAAAAGGTCACATGAAGCAGCGATTCCGCTGGGAGGGTCGACAACCCGGTAACGCCATCTGGCTGGGCCTGTTCCAGAGGCGCACAACGCTGGTTAGAACATCGTGTGCCTGAGTTTTTATTTTTCACGAACATTTCATGCAACATGTCGGCTTCCTGCATTCCCTCAGCCAAAGTTGGCTTCCTCTCTCGGGTACACACTGTCGCCACCTGGTGGTGGCCCTTAAACGACTGTACATCACACTCCCGTTTCAAAAAGCTGCGCCAGCTCCACCGGCCGTTGCACGACTCCTCTTGACTCTACGGTTCCCACACACAAGCGCATCCAAAACATACCCGACAGTCACCGACTCAACATTGTGGTCGCCGCCACAATGTCCCCGAGACACTATTGGCTTCTGCCCTGTCACGTACCCCGCCGGATGCCTCGAAGTCTCGATTTCCTCCTTTCCTGCTCCACAACACTGGTCGCCAACACTGTCGTCTCCTCTGGCCCCGCCTTACCAGCTGAGGGCAGAGACAGAAACAGTCGTAACATGACCACACGGAGTCAGTAGATCTGCGAGCACCCTATCGCGTCACCGATCGTGGCCCCAGACCACTGCCAACTGCCTCCGTCACCTCGTGCCACTGCCATCATGAGGGCTCGGAGTGGCTCGAGTCGCTGCAATGTATATGAGACACTCCCCCTGCGGCCTTGGTAGCGTTGAATCAAGCAATCTCATTCGTCAACAATTCATCTCTCAAGATGTAGCCCATGGGTGCAGCGACTGCAAGAGAACACACGACTGGTCACTTAGCCTAGATCGGCCAACCTCCTTAGAATTGAATGAACCCGCACACGAATGCCGCTGGAGACCCACACAACAAACCCTGGTGGAAGCAATCGGGGGGTTGCTCCCTCGCCGAAGGCTAAAACCACAGATGCCTTCCGAAAGGTGTAGCACAACGGCAGTTATCCCGCCAGAGTCGATAACTGGAAGTGTCAACAGCAACAAGAGCATTCTCACCAACCCCACACCCAAAATATGAAGGGGTCAGCGGAGACATTGACAAGTGTGGTGCAGCTGCCAGTCGAATCACCACGTCACGTGTGGCTCCAATATACCGTTACTATTCTCCATCTCAGACATGTGGCCGGCTGGAACAGCATCGCGATGTTTGGTCCACTGTGTGGCGACACTCAGCTAAGACACACAACGCTGGAAGACGACATACTCGCATCGAAGCGAGTATGCGGCGTGCTCCAACTGTTCAGTTATTGAGGAAAAAATACGAACGACGCAGCGTTCCTCGAGTTCGCTGCCATGTTAACACGCAAAGCATGTTGTCACTGCTTTGTGCACACACTGAATTCCATATGAAGTGCACAGGAGTCAATCGCTCAGCATCATACGGTGCTGCTCGTTTCGGCTAGTGGTGTGGGAGGGCCGCATGGCTACGTACCTTATTGTACTGTGGAAAGGTGATCCCGTTACGCCCGAAAGCATACCAAACGTCGTCTGCCGCACCGACAGTTGCATTCCGCCAAGGATACTATTTCACCCTCCTGCCGCTCAACGGTAACAGAAGCTATGCAATCTGCCACATGCCAGCGGCTGTCTCACACTTGCCTCTCTCTTACACCGGTAATGACGCACGTCATGCTTGAATCTTGCAGTCCGTCTACTAGTACTCGACGGTATTCCTTAACCGCCCTTTGTCACGACACAGCCGCGTCCCTACTGTCTGCGTCTGGACAGACAATACACCGGACAGCCGGTTCCGCAGCCACTGGGCATCGACAGGGCATTGGCTCACCAGTGCAAATGCAACTTATCGCCCCGCGCACTGCTGCCGTCTATCGCAATACGGGCACACCATAACTAGACTGCAGAAAAGATACCCGTGCCGTCCTGGAAGAACAAGACGTCTGTGGGTTCAAGGAATACAGCCTCGCTTTCAGTCGCAGAACCCATTCAATATCACCTTTTAGTGATGGTAGAACAACTGAGGCGCGGGGTATGATGCAAGATATAGTCCGCATGAGCCACATTCCATCGCCAGTATCGCGATATTTTTCTAAACCCTGACGGCGCTCTCAGACACGTCAATCCAGTCACGCCTCTCAGAACAATCGATGCACCGGAAGACCGCAGCTACATGCCCCCGACACATTACTAGCCCCGTTCTGTCGCTTTACTTATCGGGTATCTCGACGACCAAAAGCATTCACTTCCTCCTCTCTACCACACTGGTCACCACACCATCGTATCCTCTAGCGGCTACTTACCACCTGTGCGCGGAGACGAAAACAGTCCTAACATGCCCATACGAAGTCGGTACATCTGCAAGCACCCTATCGCGTCACCGATCGTGGCCCCAGACCACTGCCAACTGCCTCCGCCACCTCGTGCCACCGCCATCATGAGGGCTCGGAGTGGCTCGAGTCGCTGCAATGTATATGAGACACTCCCCCTGCGGCCTTGGTAGCGTTGAATCAAGCAATCTCATTCGTCAACAATTCATCTCTCAAGATGTAGCCCATGGGTGCAGCGACTGCAAGAGAACACACGACTGGTCACTTAGCCTAGATCGGCCAACCTCCTTAGAATTGAATGAACCCGCACACGAATGCCGCTGGAGACCCACACAACAAACCCTGGTGGAAGCAATCGGGGGGTTGCTCCCTCGCCGAAGGCTAAAACCACAGATGCCTTCCGAAAGGTGTAGCACAACGGCAGTTATCCCGCCAGAGTCGATAACTGGAAGTGTCAACAGCAACAAGAGCATTCTCACCAACCCCACACCCAAAATATGAAGGGGTCAGCGGAGACATTGACAAGTGTGGTGCAGCTGCCAGTCGAATCACCACGTCACGTGTGGCTCCAATATACCGTTACTATTCTCCATCTCGGACATGTGGCCGGATGTCACCGCGAGCTTACTATCGCTTGCTGGTCAGAGCGCAAATGGGAGCACTTCAGAACGCAAAAGGTCACATGAAGCAGCGATTCCGCTGGGAGGGTCGACAACCCGGTAACGCCATCTGGCTGGGCCTGTTCCAGAGGCGCACAACGCTGGTTAGAACATCGTGTGCCTGAGTTTTTATTTTTCACGAACATTTCATGCAACATGTCGGCTTCCTGCATTCCCTCAGCCAAAGTTGGCTTCCTCTCTCGGGTACACACTGTCGCCACCTGGTGGTGGCCCTTAAACGACTGTACATCACACTCCCGTTTCAAAAAGCTGCGCCAGCTCCACCGGCCGTTGCACGACTCCTCTTGACTCTACGGTTCCCACACACAAGCGCATCCAAAACATACCCGACAGTCACCGACTCAACATTGTGGTCGCCGCCACAATGTCCCCGAGACACTATTGGCTTCTGCCCTCTCACGTACACCACAGAATGCTGACGGCCGGGAGGCTGTCCTTCCCTAATCTACCGCATTTGTCACTGACACTGTGATATCGTTCCTGGCTTTGCCTACCGCCTGTGCGCGGAGACGAAAACAGTCGTAACATGACCACACGGAGTCAGTAGATCTGCGAGCACCCTATCGCGTCACCGATCGTGGCCCCAGACCACTGCCAACTGCCTCCGCCACCTCGTGCCACTGCCATCATGAGGGCTCGGAGTGGCTCGAGTCGCTGCAATGTATATGAGACACTCCCCCTGCGGCCTTGGTAGCGTTGAATCAAGCAATCTCATTCGTCAACAATTCATCTCTCAAGATGTAGCCCATGGGTGCAGCGACTGCAAGAGAACACACGACTGGTCACTTAGCCTAGATCGGCCAACCTCCTTAGAATTGAATGAACCCGCACACGAATGCCGCTGGAGACCCACACAACAAACCCTGGTGGAAGCAATCGGGGGGTTGCTCCCTCGCCGAAGGCTAAAACCACAGATGCCTTCCGAAAGGTGTAGCACAACGGCAGTTATCCCGCCAGAGTCGATAACTGGAAGTGTCAACAGCAACAAGAGCATTCTCACCAACCCCACACCCAAAATATGAAGGGGTCAGCGGAGACATTGACAAGTGTGGTGCAGCTGCCAGTCGAATCACCACGTCACGTGTGGCTCCAATATACCGTTACTATTCTCCATCTCAGACATGTGGCCGGCTGGAACAGCATCGCGATGTTTGTTCCACTGTGTGGCGACACTCAGCTAAGACACACAACGCTGGAAGACGACATACTCGCATCGAAGCGAGTATGCGGCGTGCTCCAACTGTTCAGTTATTGAGGAAAAAATACGAACGACGCAGCGTTCCTCGAGTTCGCTGCCATGTTAACACGCAAAGCATGTTGTCACTGCTTTGTGCACACACTGAATTCCATATGAAGTGCACAGGAGTCAATCGCTCAGCATCATACGGTGCTGCTCGGTTCGACGAGAGTGTCCCTGCGAGCCCCAACTCGTTTATGAGAAACGGCATCAATAGCCACACAACCTGGCGGCAAGACAGTGCACTAGGCGCCGCCACAGAAGCAAACATACAGTCCAACATCCTTCTCTCTCACGTCACTCATCAGGTGAAGCAGCCAGAATCCAGCATCAGTCGCCGATTTCCCTGTCACCGCGAGCGTACTTTCTCTCTCTGGTAATGGAGCAGATTTGAACGTCTGAAATGGCAAATAGTCACAGGGAATGATGCGTCGGGAAGCGCCGACCAGTAAATATGCTCCGGAGACCGTGGCTGGTCTAGAGAGCGACAATACTGGTGAACACAACCGCATATATGGCCAGTTCAATGCAAGCCCTATGCAGCACAGTGATTTGTAGTCGTCCGCTACCCAATGTCGGCACAGGCTCTTTGAGACAGGTGCTCGTCGCGTGTGCCCAACAGTCGAAGACCAAATGTGATGTTAGATCAGCGGCTTGTCTCAGTCCGCAGTACAACATTTTTCGTAAGCAGAGCGACGTCACGGCCTTGCGTCCCTGCTCCGATGTGCGTAGCTTTTACGAATACAGAACAACTATGGTTCACTCATGCCTTACGGGTTCTCAGTAAAGCATGAAATGCTATGATCAATCATACTCAAACTGGAAGACCACTACCACTGACATGTGCGTGATGCCCCAACCAAATACAACGCCTACCTGTACACCTACCGGGCAATCAGATCCTTTCCATCCCTCCACAGGGCTCATGCGTCAGTGTCACGTCTGCCACCCGTTACCTACCTCCTGTGAGAGAAAGCAAAGAAGACTTTTCATCGGTGTTAGGAGTCAGGCGAAACCGCCAACAGGGGTATTTGATGGCTACACGTTCCCAACACCCTGGTGCAGCCAGAGTTGGATGCCATCAGTGTGCTCGGAACTCCAAACAACACGACCTCAGGAAACGGTGCAGATGCACGCCAGGTGCCTTTCACGTTCCAGCAGCATGCGATCATCCATGTACCTTCTCAATGCTACCGCCCATGACGTCTCGAAGACATCTCTGTAGCCATACCTGCAGCCGCTCCGAGTCATAGCCGTCGGACGAGACCACGTGGCACGGCCTTCAGTGGATCGGTGACAAGGTCAGAGGAATCCATTTCTGATGTGGTGAACACGTAATATCCAGCAAGGTCCCACCGCAGGTTCGTGCTGTCACGAATGACAGCGTACTCCGAGAAACAACGACACACCGACAAGAACACTGCGCCTACACGTTAGTGCGGGCCTACACCGCAACTAGCGTTGCGCTGTACCATTGTGTCACTTCGTTGCGGCGAAAAGGGTAGTTAGAACAGCAATTCTGGATTCGGAAAAGGTGGCGACGAAATTCAGCCAAGAAGCCAAACTCGCTCACACAACGTATTGTGTACGCGTATGCACTGTCGCACAAGCCTTCCATGCAAAGCACACACCTCTATCCACATATCTCTTGCACTGTCAAACAAAGGGCACCTATACACTGCTGCCTGTTGCGTTCACAGACTCCCTGTCATGGTAGCTGAGCGCGACTTCAGTGTCGAGTTTCTTATTATTCTAGTGCTCTGCTGGTGATGGCCGCCTGCGGGTAACTCTTTCCTCCGTACGCCTCGTTGCTGCCGAAACATGGGACCGTCGCGATGAAAGAGGACCGGCGATGCTGGTTTGCAACCGACTGCACCACCCCGTAGCATCACGGAAAAACTGTATTGCCGCTGAACATGTCCAAACCAGTAAGACAGCAACCGCCTGATGGCAGGTCCATCCGCCAGTCGACTGTGATGCCCACCGTCCGGCACTATCTCTCCCTCGCCCAGTTCAACCGAATCCAAAGAAAGACTGTGACAGACGCTTGCCACCCGAGCAGCCAAAACCTACGAACTCTTCCTGGAGCCAAACGAAAACGCACTGCCGCTCACACCATCAGTGGCCATCATCGAAGCATGTTGTCTGGCTTGCGCATGCAGCAGGAAGTCCCACCAATGAACCTG
Organism: Toxoplasma gondii ME49; assembly: GCF_000006565.2. Taxonomy (NCBI): domain Eukaryota; phylum Apicomplexa; class Conoidasida; order Eucoccidiorida; family Sarcocystidae; genus Toxoplasma; species Toxoplasma gondii. The sequence goes on from NC_031471.1 coordinate 2,188,243, forward strand.
ATGATCAACTCTCACGAGCCTGACAATTCCACAAGCACCTTTTAGTGAAGGAAACGGTGCCATGTGTCATACGTTTCGCTCCGGGAGGGCAAAATTCCAGTGCCACTCTCACGCAAATTTACGCTTCGTCGTGACCGAGGACCAGATGGCGAGTGAGGTGTGATATGAGAAACACGTCACATTGGCAACGCTTGCCACACTTGTCCGACACTCTTCTTCACCCTAACGCGGCGATCCACGACACAAACCAAACGCCCTCCCCACAACATAATACAGCGGACCGTAGTCGTTGCTCAACCTACCCATGACTACACACGGCATGCGGCCATCATCATGCCGCAAACTCCACTTGACGTCTCGACGTCCCAAGTCTCCCCACTGCCACGTGGCCACCTTTGATACCGCCAAGGAGTACGTGACTCGAACGTCGCTTACCAGCTGAACGACAACAGAGAAGCGGTAATGTGACACCGTGATACCAGGCGACGCCCGTGAACCCCGCCCAATCGGCGACGCATGTTCACTGCGTAATGTCGCCAGTACTTGGCACCTCAAGTAGCCGCCAGCCCCTAAGGACACCGACCACAAAATACGTGCGTGACACTCCTCGAGTGCTCGCAAGTCTCCGGGAGTACATTTCCTCACACGAATCGTCCCGCCAGGACGAGAAACGACCTTCCCAGATTTCCCACCTAGACAAGAGAAAACTCCCACATACACACGCAGGCAAAATGCCGTGGGACGCGTTCGCTTTCTTTCGCTTAGGCCCATGTGTGGATGGGTGGCAACACCAGGCGAGTCAATCGCTGGGCGTTATGTATGGTCTGGAGCTCAGTCACCATCGAAACAGTTTTGGGAAGGCAGGATACGACAGTCAACTGTGGATGCTCACAAAAAGCAGAAATACTGTGGTGCGACGATTCTGCCTGGTGCGGAGCAGCCGTCAACGCAATTCACAAATCATCTGGTGCTGCGACTCAACGTCCTTCGCCACGTCTTACAGCGACGACCGGCAGGCGACCAATCGTTCAACTCTCAATACGGCGTTTCGAGTCACAACACACATACGAAACCCACAGGACAGTTGTTTTATCTAAGACTCTGATACAACGGAGCGTGTGTCGAACGGATCTGGCTTGGCACAGGAACACCAACCGTGCTCGCATGTGTTCCGTCCACAGTTAAAAGCGGAGTTCACTGCATGATCAGCACGGACCTAGCACGGGTGTCTATCCACATCGACTGTGCCGGAACACAACATCCAATGCTGCACCTGAATGATCTTTCTGTCGAGACCAACACGACGGACGAGACGCAGCCTACCTCCTTAAGCTGCAGAAAATTTAAGGTGCTGTACCGCAGTCGATTTCCCACATCGCCTCCAAGTATTCACACAGTTCCCGTTAGGGAAGCCGCTCATATCGTCTCGTCGCTCAAACCGTCTAATCGCCTACTCGACCAACAACGCGATAGCCCTGCTTGCCCCACATTCCGCCTTACAACAATGGCAGAAGCGACTCCGGCCCGACGCCTGGCAATCACTTTTGCCAGATGATGCTCAGTCGGTGCCCTGTGTCATCATGGTAGCACTAATCGTACGTTGTTTTCCTGAAGCCGACCGAAGGTGTAATGCGATTCACAGCAGAAGTGAGCAACAAGGAATGGCATCGTGCCTGCACACTTTGCTACACCGTCCCACAATCTGAAGCTCTCTCCCATCAGCATCGATGGTAGTTGATCCAAGATATACTGCAAACAAGGAAGAGATGACGCTTTTCGTTTCTGCAAAACATCATGCTATTGTCTGAGTGTCGACTTTCCACATCGCCTCTAGCTGCCTGCTAGCTCCACCACTCCAAGGCGGTGACAACAGACGCCATAT
>NC_031471.1:2190402-2195687 GCF_000006565.2 Toxoplasma gondii ME49
AATTGCCGTGGGACGCGTTCGCTTTCTTTCGCTTAGGCCCATGTGTGGATGGGTGGCAACACCAGGCGAGTCAATCGCTGGGCGTTATGTATGGTCTGGAGCTCAGTCACCATCGAAACAGTTTTGGGAAGGCAGGATACGACAGTCAACTGTGGATGCTCACAAAAAGCAGAAATACTGTGGTGCGACGATTCTGCCTGGTGCGGAGCAGCCGTCAACGCAATTCACAAATCATCTGGTGCTGCGACTCAACGTCCTTCGCCACGTCTTACAGCGACGACCGGCAGGCGACCAATCGTTCAACTCTCAATACGGCGTTTCGAGTCACAACACACATACGAAACCCACAGGACAGTTGTTTTATCTAAGACTCTGATACAACGGAGCGTGTGTCGAACGGATCTGGCTTGGCACAGGAACACCAACCGTGCTCGCATGTGTTCCGTCCACAGTTAAAAGCGGAGTTCACTGCATGATCAGCACGGACCTAGCACGGGTGTCTATCCACATCGACTGTGCCAGAACGCAAAATGGAGTGGTTCACCTGCATGTGGTATTGGTGACCGGTTGCCGCGGCTGGCATGGAGGTGCCTACATCCTCAACCTACAGAATTATGATAATGCTATATGACAGAGAGTATCCAACATCGGCTCGAAGTATTCAAACAGTTGCCCACAGAAGAGGTGGTCATATTCAATCATCACTCAAACCGTGTAATCGCCTACTCGATCAACGGCACAACAGCGCGCCTTCCCTAACACTCCAGTTACAACGACCTTGGTCCAGCCGAATCCTGATTGACGCCTCGAAGTCACTCCCTGCCAGACCGAAACCGATTAGTACCCCATGTCACAGTGATCCGAGGAGCATACTCTCTTTTTCTGAGACAATTCAAAAATATGACCGCGCTCAAAACAAACATCACTACCAGCAGGGGACGCAAAGACGAATGCTCTAGCCTAGGCTCGCTTTCGCGACCATCGACGCCCGTCGATCCCAAATACATTTCAAACAAGGAAACGACGACGCTTTTCGTTTCTGCAAAACATCATGCTATTGTCTGAGTGTCGACTTTCCACATCGCCTCTAGCTGCCTGCAAGCTCCACCATTCCAAGGCGGCGACAACAGACGCCATATGATGTGCAAGCACCGCTGCGAGCTGCTCTTCTCATCGGCGTCGCCGTTACGCAAGTTGCTGCCGTGATCAGATCTGATGCTGCTCACCCAACAATCCAAATCATGCTCTCGCAACACATAAACACATATACCTCAGTTTCTGGTCTCCGATGGAACTATCCCCGACCCACTTCGACCCATTGTTTCGTCCCTGTCGCACGCCTTGCGAGCGCCTTGTCTCTCTCCATCGCGCCTCCATCACACTCGTATCAGCCTGTCATGCCTTCCAGCTGATGCCTACCGCCTGTGCACCAAAGCAAAACACCACTGTCCTGGCCAGGTAGAGACAGCCCTATGCACCGAGTTGAGCCTCGACTAATCCAGTGCATAGCGCCGCCAGTACTTGGTACCTCAAGTAGCCGCCAGCCCCTAAGGACATCGACCACTAAATACGTGCGTGACACTCCTCGAGCGCTCGCACGCCAACGGGAGTACATTTCCTCACACGAATCGTCCCGCCAGGACGAGAAACGACCTTCCCAGATTTCCCACCTAGACAAGAGAAAACTCCCACATACACACGCAGGCAAAATGCCGTGGGACGCGTTCGCTTTCTTTCGCTTAGGCCCATGTGTGGATGGGTGGCAACACCAGGCGAGTCAATCGCTGGGCGTTATGTATGGTCTGGAGCTCAGTCACCATCGAAACAGTTTTGGGAAGGCAGGATACGACAGTCAACTGTGGATGCTCACAAAAAGCAGAAATACTGTGGTGCGACGATTCTGCCTGGTGCGGAGCAGCCGTCAACGCAATTCACAAATCATCTGGTGCTGCGGCTCAACGTCCTTCGCCACGTCTTACAGCGACGACCGGCAGGCGACCAATCGTTCAACTCTCAATACGGCGTTTCGAGTCACAACACACATACGAAACCCACAGGACAGTTGTTTTATCTAAGACTCTGATACAACGGAGCGTGTGTCGAACGGATCTGGCTTGGCACAGGAACACCAACCGTGCTCGCATGTGTTCCGTCCACAGTTAAAAGCGGAGTTCACTGCATGATCAGCACGGACCTAGCACGGGTGTCTATCCACATCGACTGTGCCGGAACACAACATCCAGTGCTTTATCTGAATGATCTTTCTGTCGAGATCAACACGACGGGAGAGACGCAGCCTACCTCCTTAACCTACAGAAGTTCGACAAGGATATATTACAGTCGATGTCGACCATCGCCCTGAATTGACCACTCAGTTCCCGCTAGAGAGTGGGCTCATATGGAGAAGTCGCTCAAATCATTTGATCGCCTCGTCGGCCACGGACCCGCTAGGGCGCCTTGCTCCACATCCCTTTCTACAAACGACAGTGGTAGAACCTACACATGCCTCATGCATGGCCGTCACTTCTGCCAGACGGTACCCAGTAAGCGCCCCGCGTAACCATGATGCGAGTATCGTACCGATCTCCCCTGCAGGCGTTCGAGACGAAACCCACAGATAAACAGACGTCACCTGCAGAAGGAGATGTCATAAAGTCTCAAACCTAGGCTCTCCTTCGTGACTCTCCATCCTAGTCGATCCCACATGTATTTCAAACAAGGAAACGATGACGCTTTTCGTTTCTGCGAAACATCACGCTATTGTCTGAGTGTCGACTTTCCACATCGCCTCTAGCTGCCTGCAAGCTCCACCACTCCAAGGCGGCGACAACAGACGCCATATGATGTGCAAGCACCGCTGCGAGCTGCTCTTCTCATCGACGTCTCCGTTACGCAAGTTGCTGCCGTGATCAGATCTGATGCTGCTCACCCAACAATCCAAATCATGCTCTCGCAACACATAAACACATATACCTCAGTTTCTGGTCTCCGATGGAACTATCCCCGACCCACTTCGACCCATTGTTTCGTCCCTGTCGCACGCCTTGCGAGCGCCTTGTCTCTCTCCATCGCGCCTCCATCACACTCGTATCAGCCTGTCATGCCTTCCAGCTGATGCCTACCGCCTGTGCACCAAAGCAAAACACCACTGTCCTGGCCAGGTAGAGACAGCCCTATGCACCGAGTTGAGCCTCGACTAATCCGATGCATAGCGCCGCCAGTACTTGGTACCTCAAGTAGCCGCCAGCCCCTAAGGACATCGACCACTGAATACGTGCGTGACACTCCTCGAGCGCTCGCACGCCAACGGGAGTACATTTCCTCACACGAATCGTCCCGCCAGGACGAGAAACGACCTTCCCAGATTTCCCACCTAGACAAGAGAAAACTCCCACATACACACGCAGGCAAAATGCCGTGGGACGCGTTCGCTTTCTTTCGCTTAGGCCCATGTGTGGATGGGTGGCAACACCAGGCGAGTCAATCGCTGGGCGTTATGTATGGTCTGGAGCTCAGTCACCATCGAAACAGTTTTGGGAAGGCAGGATACGACAGTCAACTGTGGATGCTCACAAAAAGCAGAAATACTGTGGTGCGACGATTCTGCCTGGTGCGGAGCAGCCGTCAACGCAATTCACAAATCATCTGGTGCTGCGACTCAACGTCCTTCGCCACGTCTTACAGCGACGACCGGCAGGCGACCAATCGTTCAACTCTCAATACGGCGTTTCGAGTCACAACACACATACGAAACCCACAGGACAGTTGTTTTATCTAAGACTCTGATACAACGGAGCGTGTGTCGAACGGATCTGGCTTGGCACAGGAACACCAACCGGGCTCGCATGTGTTCCGTCCACAGTTAAAAGCGGAGTTCACTGCATGATCAGAACGGACCTAGCACGGGTGTCTATCCACATCGACTGTGCCGGAACACAACATCCAGTGCTGCATCTGAAGGAATTCTTTGGTTAGACTAACACCATAGAAAAAACCCCTCGTACTTTCAGAAGCTGGGGAAATTTTGGAATTGCGTCATCCAACACGATGTTCGACGTCATCCGCATGTATTCACTAAGTGCCCTTCCGGGAAGGCGCTCATATCGTCTCGTCGCTCAAACCGTCTAATCGCCTACTCGACCAACAACGCGATAGCCCTGCTTGCCCCACATTCCGCCTTACAACAATGGCAGAAGCGACTCCGGCCCGACGCCTGGCAATCACCTTTGCCAGACGATGCTCAGTCGCTGCCGTGTGTCATCATGGTAGCGCTAATCGTACGTTGTTTCCCTGGAGCCGACCGAAGGTGTAATGCGATTCACAGCAGAAGTGAGCAACAAGGAATGGCATCGTGCCTGCACACTTTGCTACACCGTCCCACAATCTGAAGCTCTCTCCCATCAGCATCGATGGTAGTTGATCCAAGATATACTGCAAACAAGGAAGAGATGACGCTTTTCGTTTCTGCAAAACATCATGCTATTGTCTGAGTGTCGACTTTCCACATCGCCTCTAGCTGCCTGCTAGCTCCACCACTCCAAGGCGGTGACAACAGACGCCATATGATGTGCAAGCACCGCTGCGAGCTGCTCTGCTCATCGGCGTCTCCGTTACGCAAGTTGCTGCCGTGATCAGATCTGATGCTGCTCACCCAACAATCCAAATCATGCTCTCGCAACACATAAACACATATACCTCAGTTTCTGGTCTCCGATGGAACTATCCCCGACCCACTTCGACCCATTGTTTCGTCCCTGTCGCACGCCTTGCGAGCGCCTTGTCTCTCTCCATCGCGCCTCCATCACACTCGTATCAGCCTGTCATGCCTTCCAGCTGATGCCTACCGCCTGTGCACCAAAGCAAAACACCACTGCCCTGGCCAGGTAGAGACAGCCCTATGCACCGAGTTGAGCCTCGACTAATCCAGTGCATAGCGCCGCCAGTACTTGGTACCTCAAGTAGCCGCCAGCCCCTAAGGACATCGACCACTAAATACGTGCGTGACACTCCTCGAGCGCTCGCACGCCAACGGGAGTACATTTCCTCACACGAATCGTCCCGCCAGGACGAGAAACGACCTTCCCAGATTTCCCACCTAGACAAGAGAAAACCCCCACATGCACACACAGGCAAAATGCCGTGGGACGCGTTCGCTTTCTTTTGCTTAGGCACATCTGTGGATCAGTGGCTAGGCTAGTGGAGTCCATCAGTGGACTCACCTGGCCGATAGAAAGCCAGACGGGACCCACATACGGTTATGGCAAGTGCACGGACAACACAGTTAC
>NC_031471.1:2196907-2197751 GCF_000006565.2 Toxoplasma gondii ME49
AAGTAGCCGCCAGCCCCCTAAGGACATCGACCACTAAATACGTGCGTGACACTCCTCGAGCGCTCGCACGCCAACGGGAGTACATTTCCTCACACGAATCGTCCCGCCAGGACGAGAAACGACCTTCCCAGATTTCCCACCTAGACAAGAGAAAACTCCCACATACACACGCAGGCAAAATGCCGTGGGACGCGTTCGCTTTCTTTCGCTTAGGCCCATGTGTGAATGGGTGGCAACACCAGGCGAGTCAATCGCTGGGCGTTATGTATGGTCTGGAGCTCAGTCACCATCGAAACAGTTTTGGGAAGGCAGGATACGACAGTCAACTGTGGATGCTCACAAAAAGCAGAAATACTGTGGTGCGACGATTCTGCCTGGTGCGGAGCAGCCGTCAACGCAATTCACAAATCATCTGGTGCTGCGACTCAACGTCCTTCGCCACGTCTTACAGCGACGACCGGCAGGCGACCAATCGTTCAACTCTCAATACGGCGTTTCGAGTCACAACACACATACGAAACCCACAGGACAGTTGTTTTATCTAAGACTCTGATGCAACGGAGCGTGTGTCGAACGGATCTGGCTTGGCACAGGAACACCAACCGTGCTCGCATGTGTTCCGTCCACAGTTAAAAGCGGAGTTCACTGCATGATCAGCACGGACCTAGCACGGGTGTCTATCCACATCGACTGTGCCAGAACGCAAAATGGAGTGGTTCACCTGCATGTGGTAGTGGTGGCCGGTTGCCGCGGCAAACATGGTGCTGCTTACCTTCTTGATCTACAGAAATTTGACAAAGCTATGTCACTGACAACATTCAACATCGCTTTAAAATTTCAGCAG
>NC_031471.1:2198444-2201620 GCF_000006565.2 Toxoplasma gondii ME49
TCTTGTGAGTCCCCCGGGTCTGGCCTGCTGCGCCATTACCCCATCGTCGCTTCACGCTGATGCACTCACAGACCTGCACAGGTCTATGCATTGTGGCCATGTTCCTGACACGGCCTGCTGTCTACTCCGCCCTCGACGTTGTGAGATACGAAACATTGAATCTGTGGCATTCAGTGATCCCTGTCGCCTGCGAAACTCAATTTTCTGCGTACATCCTGATGTCGCACAATTGTCACACCGCTGTACCGACACCAATGCCGAAGAACGTCGCTTTGCCTCTGCATACACCATTTACCGCAGAGGCGCAGACAAGTCTGCAGCCTACTCAAAGATCCTCAACACCTGCACACGCTGTGGCGCGGACAAAACACTCACAGCAGCCATTGAATAATGGCAGGGACGCACCTGTCCATTGCAGTCGCTCACCCGTAATGACCAGGAAAGCCCATTTCAGTTCAAAGACCGACGGCGAACTGGTGCCGCCTCGTCAGAAGCCACGGTATGCCACAACGTGGAAGAGGACTCGACAACATGACTGGGCATCTGTATACGTAGAGATGTAGCTGGGTGTGCAAATTGTGAAGGTCACTCCATTGGCGGAGCCTGTCCTCCTAGCCTATGACCCTGGAGGTGTCGTTGTCCGCCGCAGGCAAATGCAACAACGCTTTCCTAATGTACATCAGCTTTCTTGCTGGCGGCCACCACCCAGCTCCGTGTCCAACCACTTGCACCCGCCATCCTCCAAAATCACCGAAAAGAGCCCGGGCAAGGTAAGAGACACGTGACGCTTGCCGTCGGAGGCCATCTGCATTACCAAAGGTTCCGCCAGCTGCCGCGCGGCTCTGCGTCGTCCCCACGCTACCACGACACTCTAATACTAAGGACTAACCAAAATCACACAGACACGCGCACTCAGCACCATGGCAGTGTCGTGTCCTCCGTCACGTCTCCCCCTGAGCGACAATATTTCACCTCCAATTCCGACTCTGAACTGCACCCACCAGGAGCCAGAGACGCGTGAAGCCTGTCCCCATCACCTCTCCTCTACAACGACCGCGAACGTTTCACAAGGCTTCGTCGTAGGCTCGTGGGGTGGATACAGAAGCGAAGACAGAGTACTGTGCGCAAGAGTGGACGCAGGGGACCCCATCGGTCTGCGTCTCGATCTGTGACGACCAGCTGATGTAAGACATCTTCAGTGTCATGTGCGTGCACTGCCTGCTAGCTGCACTGGACTGTGCCCTCGGTGCCATGAGAAGCAAGACACCTCGAACAACCGAACCATGACTGACACGGTCCAGTCCTTCCTCAGATGCCACGGAGACCCCGGCACACGCGAATGAACTCCTAGACAAGGCGCTGGAACGAACTCCGGAAAACCATATATGAGCACTCCCTAATGCCCACGGACAGACAGGCTACTACGCCGGTTGGAGCCTATAGCAGCCAGCCCCGTCATGCCCGTCGAATCTTCGGAGCTAAAACAACCGCCGTTGACACCCACGGCCGTTGCGGGTCGACAGGAGAATCGCCAGGATTGACACGATGCACGACGTCGCTCGTCACAAAACACCACTCAAGGACACGACGAAACAAACAAACTCTCCACAGAGACAACCTAAGCAGTCGGGATCGACACTCTGATGCAAGCCGGCGCATCAACGTATTGCCACGACGCCACAACATTCTGCTCCTTTGCATAACAAACATGCGCTGGGACAACTCAGGTAAGTACGGACTGCCGGCCGTCGAGCCCAGCGACAAAACGAATCTATCGAGCATACGATATCCTTCTACGAGGATGAGCTCTTGTGAGTCCCCACCGGGTCTGGCCTGCTGCGCCATACCCCATCGTCGCTTCATGCTGATGCACTCACAGACCTGCACAGGTCTATGCATTGTGGCCATGTTCCTGACACGGCCTGCTGTCTACTCCGCCCTCGACGTTGTGAGATACGAAACATTGAATCTGTGGCATTCAGTGATCCCTGTCGCCTGCGAAACTCAATTTTCTGCGTACCTCCTGATGTCGCACAATTGTCACACCGCTGTACCGACACCAATGCCGAAGAACGTCGCTTTGCCTCTGCATACACCATTTACCGCAGAGGCGCAGACAAGTCTGCAGCCTACTCAAAGATCCTCAACACCTGCACACGCTGTGGCGCGGACAAAACACTCACAGCAGCCGTTGAACAATTGCAGGGACGCGCCTGTCCATTGCAGTCGCTCACGCGTAATGACTAGGAAAACCCATTTCAGCTCAAAGGTCTACAGCGAACGAGTACTCACCTCTAGCTGACGGTATGCCACAACGTGGAAGAGGACTCGACAACATGACTGGGCATCTGTATACGTAGAGATGTAGCTGGGTGTGCAAATTGTGAAGGTCACTCCATTGGCGGAGCCTGTCCTCCTAGCCTATGACCCTGGAGGTGTCGTTGTCCCCCGCACGCAGGCAAATGCAACAACGCTTTCCTAATGTACATCAGCTTTCTTGCTGGCGGCCACCACCCAGCTCCGTGTCCAACCACTTGCACCCGCCATCCTCCAAAATCACCGAAAAGAGCCCGGGCAAGGTAAGAGACACGTGACGCTTGCCGTCGGAGGCCATCTGCATTACCAAAGGTTCCGCCAGCTGCCGCGCGGCTCTGCGTCGTCCCCACGCTACCACGACACTCTAATACTACGGACTAACCAAAATCACACAGACACGCGCACTCAGCACCATGGCAGTGTCGTGTCCTCCGTCACGTCTCCCCCTGAGCGACAATATTTCACCTCCAATTCCGACTCTGAACTGCACCCACCAGGAGCCAGAGACGCGCGAAGCCTGTCCCCATCACCTCTCCGCTACAACGACCGCGAACGTTTCACAAGGCGTCGTCCTAGGTTCATGAGTATGTGTGTGTACGTGGTGGTGGGGGGAGGAGGGGGCTGGAGGGGTGAGGGGTGCGTACCTTCTGTGCGGCAGTGGAGACAGGGTTTATCATGCAACAGTGGACCCAGGCGACCTCATCGGTCTGCGTCTCGATTTGTGACGACCAGCTGATGTAAGACATCTTCAGTGTCATGTGCGTGCACTGCCTGCTAGCTGCACTGGACTGTGCCCTCGGTGCCATGAGAAGCGAGACACCTCGAACAACCGAACCATGACTGACACGGTCCAGTCCTTC
>NC_031471.1:2202367-2203400 GCF_000006565.2 Toxoplasma gondii ME49
CAACACCTGCACACGCTGTGGCGCGGACAAAACACTCACAGCAGCCATTGAATAATGGCAGGGACGCACCTGTCCATTGCAGTCGCTCACCCGTAACGACAGGAAAACCCATTTCAGTTCAAAGACCGAAGGCGAACTGGTGCCGCCTCGTCAGAAGCCACGGTATGCCACAACGTGGAAGAGGACTCGACAACATGACTGGGCATCTGTATACGTAGAGATGTAGCTGGGTGTGCAAATTGTGAAGGTCACTCCATTGGCGGAGCCTGTCCTCCTAGCCTATGACCCTGGAGGTGTCGTTGTCCGCCGCAGGCAAATGCAACAACGCTTTCCTAATGTACATCAGCTTTCTTGCTGGCGGCCACCACCCAGCTCCGTGTCCAACCACTTGCACCCGCCATCCTCCAAAATCACCGAAAAGAGCCCGGGCAAGGTAAGAGACACGTGACGCTTGCCGTCGGAGGCCATCTGCATTACCAAAGGTTCCGCCAGCTGCCGCGCGGCTCTGCGTCGTCCCCACGCTACCACGACACTCTAATACTACGGACTAACCAAAATCACACAGACACGCGCACTCAGCACCATGGCAGTGTCGTGTCCTCCGTCACGTCTCCCCCTGAGCGACAATATTTCACCTCCAATTCCGACTCTGAACTGCACCCACCAGGAGCCAGAGACGCGTGAAGCCTGTCCCCATCACCTCTCCTCTACAACGACCGCGAACGTTTCACAAGGCGTCGTCCTAGGTTCATGAGTATGTGTGTGCACGTGGTGGTGGGGGGAGGAGGGGGCTGGAGGGGTGAGGGGTGCGTACCTTCTGTGCGGCAGTGGAGACAGGGTTTATCATGCAACAGTGGACCCAGGCGACCTCATCGGTCTGCGTCTCGATTTGTGACGACCAGCTGATGTAAGACATCTTCAGTGTCATGTGCGTGCACTGCCTGCTAGCTGCACTGGACTGTGCCCTCGGTGCCATGAGAAGCGAGACACCTCGAACAACCGAACCATGACTGACACGGTCCAGTCCTTCCTC
>NC_031471.1:2204440-2219565 GCF_000006565.2 Toxoplasma gondii ME49
AATTGTCACACCGCTGTACCGACCCAATGCCGAAGAACGTCGCTTTGCCTCTGCATTACACCATTTACCGCAGAGGCGCAGACAAGTCTGCAGCCTACTCAAAGATCCTCAACACCTGCACACGCTGTGGCGCGGACAAAACACTCACAGCAGCCGTTGAACAATTGCAGGGACGCGCCTGTCCATTGCAGTCGCTCACGCGTAATGACCAGGAAAGCCCATTTCAGTTCAAAGACCGACGGCGAACTGGTGCCGCCTCGTCAGAAGCCACGGTATGCCACAACGTGGAAGAGGACTCGACAACATGACTGGGCATCTGTATACGTAGAGATGTAGCTGGGTGTGCAAATTGTGAAGGTCACTCCATTGGCGGAGCCTGTCCTCCTAGCCTATGACCCTGGAGGTGTCGTTGTCCGCCGCAGGCAAATGCAACAACGCTTTCCTAATGTACATCAGCTTTCTTGCTGGCGGCCACCACCCAGCTCCGTGTCCAACCACTTGCACCCGCCATCCTCCAAAATCACCGAAAAGAGCCCGGGCAAGGTAAGAGACACGTGACGCTTGCCGTCGGAGGCCATCTGCATTACCAAAGGTTCCGCCAGCTGCCGCGCGGCTCTGCGTCGTCCCCACGCTACCACGACACTCTAATACTACGGACTAACCAAAATCACACAGACACGCGCACTCAGCACCATGGCAGTGTCGTGTCCTCCGTCACGTCTCCCCCTGATCGACAATATTTCACCTCCAATTCCGTCTCTGAACTGCATCTGCCACGAGGACGCAACTATGGTTCGAGACTCTTCATCCGCCTCTGCTACCCAGGCTGGCGCTAAATCGTCACATCCGTGGCCTCCACCTACAGCCTGTTCGTGAATGCAGACATGGTGTCTCACGCTAGAGTGGAGCAGGGCGAGCCGGTCGATTTGTGTCGCGAGTTGGGTTGCGTGGAAGGAATCCAAAGCTGTGAACGGCATATGCCGACGTGCCTTGTGACACGATGATTCGAGTACACAGCAGTCACCCTGTGCTCCGTGTGCTGCGCGAAGACCTGGGCACGTCCCACTTGGGCAGACGTCCAGGCCCGGCGACACCCGTACTATGACGACGGCTCGAGACTACTGCGGTGGCGCACATCGGAATCCGGACACCAAACACAAGCAGTTGAACCCACAGACGCTGGCGGTCGGTGGAAGCACATTCAGAACCAATAGCCCAGCGCTTGGCGATAACAACACTTAACGATTAGGGAACCCTACAGAATCCGTAAACAGTATGACAAGAAAAAACCCGCAGGCGACATCTTCACTTAAATGTATGGCTCCACATGAAACGATCGGTGTGACTCACCGTCACAATACTTCTTCACAAGGCGAGGGAAAGCTGGCGCAGCTCAGTTAGGTACAGAATCCCGGAAGACGAAACACCGCAAACGCGCAACGCTCTCACGCGCATCAGACTTGTACATAAAACAGATGACCTGTTGTGAGATGCCACCTGATTTTGCCTTTCAAGGCTTACACCATCACCACTTGATATGTTGTGGCCACGGACAAGATTAGGCCAAAATTGTCGGCATGCTTCTCGCATTGCCTGAACCGAACACGGACAGTGGCTCAGAACTATATACACAAAGGCAGTTGTTCACTGAAATGCTGGCAGCGTCGTGAGCTGACTGGCTCTCCCCCTACTTCTTCAAGCTGTACCATTGCAGGAATCATATACCCGAAGTCCAGCTTTTAAAACGGGGTGCCACAGCTACCACTCCAGTTCACTGACCAGATGTGAGCACATTCGTCAGGCACTCTAATCGCCGCCGCACCCTACGCAAAGAGTGGCGCTACAGTTTCTGTTCCTCCACCTCGCAGTTACTCAGTGAACAAGGCTGAGACGGCTCCTGCATCTGAGTGTTCATCTAATCATAAGAGACTGTAGCCATCCCACGATCCTCCTCACGGTGGTGCCCTTCCTTACCGCCGCTTTCTGGAAACGACGCGCAGTCAGTTGCCCTACAGAACCGCTTTGAACAATATTATGCCAGACTCGATAGGTAAGCCGGTGGCCGGCCTAAGGGGGACGGCGTTCCTCATCGCAACACAGTGCTCGTCCGCCACAACCATACCGGTTCTTGGTCTCCCTCAGCAATGGCTACGAGCTCGCCCTCCAGAAAGGTCCCTTCGTGGCGGCGACTAATACACTTCGCCTCCTTCATCCAGCACACGTCTTCCTCGGTAGTCATTGCGAGGAGACACATGACGTGCGCCGTCAGCTGCGGCAAGCCATCGGCACTGCCATGGTTTCCCGCAAGCGCATGGCGACTTTCTCTGACTCTTGCGGCAGTTCCGCCGGATTCTACTACTCGTTCCACAAACACACGACTGCTCAACTCCACCTCCGGGCCGGCAGTTCAACATTCCCTCGCTGGTTACTGATTCCTATGGGACCGTCCCTGTCGCGTACCTACTACACCCACAGATTCTCCCTTAATACCCTCTGTCGACACCATGGCCACCACAGTGTCACGCCCGTCATGCATCGCCTACCGCCTGTGCGCGGATGCAAGAAAAACCGTGACGTCACCGACGAGGGTTAGGCGACGCAGTCGACAGGTGTCCCGAACCGTAACGATGCGGTTGTATCGGACTCAGCGCGCGCAGTTCCGGGTACCATCAGTAGCATTTTGACTCAAATGGAATAACCCCAAAACATGAACTTGAAACAAATCAAGTGCACTTCAGCCTCCACAACCTCACCATCTCACACGTACCGTCCCTTATAAAACGATGAAGACGCACCAGGAAGTTTGTCTGGACATATCACCAGCCCGACGATCACCGGCAACAAACTGGCGACGCGAACTGTTATGGTTAGGATCGCCGCAGTACCACGTCCAACAGCCAATCGCACATCCACTAACGATGCTGACTGGCACGAATACAGATAGCAACGACGGAACTCTGCATACAATTCCAGTTGCGACAAACCAGATTGATATGCAAACACAGCATCAACGGAAACAACACGCAGGCGACATCTTCACTTAAATATATGGCGCCACATGAAACGATCGGTGCGACTCACCGACACAATACTTCTTCACAAGGCGAGGGAAAGCTGGCGCAGCTCAGTTAGGTACAGAATCCCGGAAGACGAAACACCGCAAACGCGCAACGCTCTCACGCGCATCAGACTTGTACATAAAACAGATGACCTGTTGTGAGATGCCACCTGATTTTGCCTTTCAAGGCTTACACCATCACCACTTGACATGTTGTGGCCATGGACAAGATTAGGCCAAAATTGTCGGCATGCTTCTCGCATTGCCTGAACCGAACACGGACAGTGGCTCAGAACTATATACACAAAGGCAGTTGTTCACTGAAATGCTGGCAGCGTCGTGAGCTAACTGTCGTTCCTCCTACAGACTCGTGCTGTACCATTGCAGGAATCATATACCCGAAATCCAGCTTTTAAAACGGGGTGCCACAGCTACCTCTCCAGTTCATTGACCAGATGTGAGCACATTCGTCAGGCACTCTAATCGCCGCCGCACCTACGCAAAGAGCGGCGCTACAGTTTCTGTTCCTCCACCTCGCAGTTACTCAGTGAACAAGGCTGAGACGGCTCCTGCATCTGAGTGTTCATCTAATCATAAGAGACTGCAGCCATCTCATAATCCTCCTCACGGTGGCAGTTCAACCTACTTGCGATTTCTGGAGAGGACGCGGAGTCAGTTGCCTTTCAGAACCGCTTTGAACAATATCATGCCAGACTCGATAGGTAAGCCGGTGGGCGGCCTAAGGGGGACGGCGTTCCTCATCGCAACACAGTGCTCGTCCGCCACAACCATACCGGTTCTTGGTCTCCCTCAGCAATGGCTACGAGCTCGCCCTCCAGAAAGGTCCCTTCGTGGCGGCGACTAATACACTTCGCCTCCTTCATCCAGCACACGTCTTCCTCGGTAGTCATTGCGAGGAGACACATGACGTGCGCCGTCAGCTGCGGCAAGCCATCGGCACTGCCATGGTTTCCCGCAAGCGCATGGCGACTTTCTCTGACTCTTGCGGCAGTTCCGCCGGATTCTACTACTCGTTCCACAAACACACGACTGCTCAACTCCACCTCCGGGCCGGCAGTTCAACATTCCCTCGCTGGTTACTGATTCCTATGGGACCGTCCCTGTCGCGTACCTACTACACCCACAGATTCTCCCTTAATACCCTCTGTCGACACCATGGCCACCACAGTGTCACGCCCGTCATGCATCGCCTACCGCCTGTGCGCGGATGCAAGAAAAACCGTGACGTCACCGACGAGGGTTAGGCGACGCAGTCGACAGGTGTCCCGAACCGTAACGATGCGGTTGTATCGGACTCAGCGCGCGCAGTTCCGGGTACCATCAGTAGCATTTTGACTCAAATGGAATAACCCCAAAACATGAACTTGAAATAAATCAAGCGCACTTCAGCCTCCACGACCTCACCATCTCACACGTACCGTCCCTTATAAAACGATGAAGACGCACCAGGAAGTTTGTCTGGACATATCACCAGCCCGACGATCACCGGCAACAAACTGGCGACGCGAACTGTTATGGTTAGGATCGCCGCCGTACCACGTCCAACAACCAATCGCACATCCACTAACGATGCTGACTGGCACGAATACAGATAGCAACGACGGAACTCTGCATACAATTCCAATTGCGACAAACTGAATCTGCACGCGCATAGCGCAGACAGGCTCAAGACTAAAATAGTACGCAGCTGCGAACACGAGGACCATGGAAGCCGCCAACGGAGACGGGAGGTGCAACACTGCATCGGTCCACTCTATCTGACTCTCAGGGGAAGCTGGCGGTGCACCGTTAGGAAAGGAACACAGTTTGAGACAAATGGGAGATGCGAAAACCTGGAACGCGAAGTATTCCGTAAACAGGATCAGTCATGACTTCACGACGGATTTAAGCTTCTGCGGCATAGGCCAACATAGCCTTACGTGCACACGTACACCCGTGGTCCCGTGCATGACCACAGTGCTCATAGCACGAATTGAACGCCGCAACATCAGTGCCAAATCAGGACTTTCAGAATTCGGTCCGATTTCACGACATGGAGACGCAGTCCTCCAATGATCATGGTTATGCCTACTTTCTCCAGCTAAACAATTGTAGCACCGAGATGCCGAAACTAATATCGTTCTGCCTCGTCTATAACGAACATATACTCATTCACAGAAAACATGCGGACAACCTCCTGGCTGTCATGTGATATCGATACCACCACACACAATGGCATACATCATTCTTCACCTGTAGCAACTGCAGTGGAGAAATACTATGCCTCTCCGTTGCTATTTTCGTCATACCAGACTGCAGCCACATTCCTACTGCCGATCTCTGGAAAGCAAAAAGCGAACGACGTCTGACATAGCATCAGATTTCCGCGTGGTACGCTGCTGAGAGGGGGCGCCAGCTGAGCCCGTCCTGTAGAGTGAGATGAAGCAAAAGACAGGCAAACTGAAGGTAACTGCCTTCGTAAAAGATCGAATAGTCCGGGCGTCGAGCAGTATTCTCGGCAACTGCCCAATCGTATCCTTCGTGCTTGTCATTTCGACTACTAGATACGAGTGCCGCGGATCCAGGCCAGCTGTCAGATGCTATCCATATCAACGACTTATCCTTCAGGTACACTAACACAATTCGAAGGTATCATGCGAGCCCCATGACGAGACAACCCACGAAGTAAACAAATACGAATCGAGCGCTGTGGACTCTTCCACAACTGCCCACAATTAACTACTACGTGTTGTCCCTTCTCTTCGGAATACCAACGTGAGGCTTCAACGCGTATAGAATCGCAAGCCTTCTCTATTGAAGTGGTGACCACCGTATCTCGGCTGTTTCCTACCGCCTGACCAACCACCCAAAAATACGTACAGACGCCCATTTAAATCAAGTATGGGTACGGAGTCGCGTAACGAATCCCGATAAATGGACAGTCGCCCGTGTCGCCAGTGTCTCAGGGCCGCAAATGACTTGTTCTGAGCACTCTCCATTCGGGTAACACAAGTAGACGAGCGAACATGACTCGCCTCTGAAGCATAACAGATGAATCTCAGGAAGCGCGTATTTTACCACACTAACTACCGCAGCGGTACCCGTCGAAATAACTCAGAACGATCGAATACAAGACCACCCACTAATCCAGTGGCAAGGCCAGGCACTTCAGTGGCTGGAATTCATGGTAATATGTCCATCCACAATTTGTGCAGGCTTTGCGCGACAGATACGGCACCACTGAAGGTCATCGTAGAGCGAAATATGCCACAGTAAAGAAGTATGTCATGAAGTCCAGCCCGTGAATCTAAGAAGTCGCCGCAGCGAAGGCTCTGACGCACCATCACACTACGTCGCTTCCTCCGCTAAAGGTCAACCGGTTGCGCATGGTGCAACAAGGATCAGTCACACACATGATTCGATGAACCGACAACCAACACCATACACTTTTGTAAAAGTATACGCGGCCCCAGGCCCCGAAGAGACATCGGGGTCTCATGCGGAACGAGACGCGTCAAGTGAGTAGCATTCACACGATAGGATTACTGTTTCCAAGTACTAAATGAGAGAACAACTGTGCGCAAGCACAATCATCAGCATCACCACGTTAAAAGTCGTCAAGTGACAGGCTCTTGCCTTGGACGCTTCTCTTCATACTTTCGAAACCTGGAAAGACGTCGTAGGATCGCAAAGTGGAGCATGCAGAGCTCCTCATCCTTCAACACACTTAGTCGTGTCCTTTGTGGCCACTGCGGCTACCCACCCTCTCCTGCCAGCGATCCTGTACCCCAACCAACCAAAAATGCGGGCGCAAACCAGTGACTCTTCCTTCTCTCCCGTATCTCACGACGAACACGACCATATTCTCATCGCGCCGTTCCACTGGGGGACACAACCTTCTGCAAAGGCACCCTCCGTAGAGGCTACGAATCACAGGGCGTGTTTCAACGCCGCTTATTCCTCTTCGTGCTAACAAGCGGCAGGGTCATCCAACCGCATACTTGAATCAGCAACCACGAATGACCGTAATGCATACACCGCGTACGTTGGATAAGAAACCAAACGCAGAATTGAGCCAGAGCCGTCATGTCGGCAGCCTCATCAGGGCCACCACCTACGGCCGGGTTTCACGTAGCGTTCTGAGAGCCGAAGCAACACTAACTTGTCTTACCAAACAACTCCATCAGATAACGTGTTGACTCGTAATGAATAATCAACGGTTCGCTCCAGAGGCTTGCCCACATGAAGACTGCCTGACCTTCTTGAAAAGATATTCGCCTCCAAGAGTACCCCACCAAAGATATTGCACATTTCTAAATATCTGGGAAACCTGCTTGATTCACAAGTAGGGCTCGTTGAACACATATGAAAAAGGCAGCTCTCACCTAACTCTTCGCGTTTGCGGCCCTCGCCTGCATCCGCATCCCCAAGGCGAAACTAGAATTATGCGCTGGTTGACCCTGTGAATTAGTAGCACCCTCGCCACCACTGATGCAGGGCTGCGTCGCCCAGTTACGACTTCGCATTGAAAAGATGTCACCGCAAAAACCCAACGACGGCCAATGTTCAGCCTGATTCCACGTTCCAATGCGAGCGATCCCTCAGGCGCAATACTGAAATGCACCAACGCTGTGCTTAATAATCGGTATGCTCCCGGTGGCACCGCCAGGCTAAGTAAGAAATACCCGACTTCAACAAGCATCCGAAACATTGATACGGCGACAGCTGCGAATGTCGACGACAAGGAACGTCGCGTATTCGTGGTGGATATGTTTTTCTGCGGCAACGCATAGCGTTTCTTCACGAGCTCCGCTGCTAGCTAGTGGATGGCGGCAAATGAATGGTGGTGGCTCCTACGTCGTGGGTTCTTTGTCATCGGTTGTGTCGTGGCGAACCTACAAGTATTGGACTACTCGAGCAAGCTCATGAAAGCCCCTCGGGACGCCAGTGTTCGTCTCTTTGCCTACAGTCTCTCTCTATATTCGTGTGGAATCCATACGCCGGAAACAATTTCATGCGAGCCGGCAATTCCGCAAAAGACTGGCTTCACCGACAACACAACTGGGCACATTCGTCAGGCACTCAAATAGCCGCCACACCTACGCAAAGAGCGGTGCTACAGTTTCTGTTCCTCCACCTCGCAGCTACCCAGTGAGAAAGGCTGAGACGGCTCCTGCATCTGAGTGTTCATCTAATCATACGAGACTGTAGCCATCTCATGACCCTTCTCACGGTGGTAACCTTCCTTACCGCCGCTTTCTGGAAACGACGCGCAGTCAGTTGCCCCACAGAACCGCTTTGAACAATATCATGCCAGTCTCGATAGGCGAGCCGGTGGCCGGCCTAAGGAGGACGGCGTTCCTCATCGCAACACAATGCTCGTCCGCCACAACCATACCGGTTCTTGGTCTCCCTTAGCAATGGCTACGAGATCGCGCTTCAGAAAGGTCCCTTCCTGGCGACGGCCAATACACTTGGGTGTCGCCATCCAGCACCCACCTTCCTTGGTGCTAGGTGAGATGAGGTGTGTGGTACGGGCGACCGGCTGGGGTTGATCATCCGCATCAGCACCGTCTTCGTGATCGGCGCTGCACACCAACTGAAAATGCGCGGTTCAATATGAGTGAAACCAAACCCACGTGGCACTTCGGACCAGAGCAAGAAATGTTATAATTTAGCATCCAAGGGCATTAATAACGCACTGCAGAAGTGGCACAAAAGAACTACGAACGCACTACTGTGTTTAACCGTACTCGAACTGAAGTTGCACTAGTCACAAATTTTGTAACCCCGAAACTCCTAAACCACTTCATCGCTGCTGGTGCCGTTGGCTCACTGTTGAGACATGTTCTGTCCCCGCTGCATATATATAGCTATCCCAGCCGCTCCGTACCACACACTTGCTCCTCCGTCCCACACCACACCTCCGTAGTACACCCTTCCCATAGCGCTGCCTACCACCTGTGGGACCCAGTGGAAAACAATGGAAAACCTATGACGAGCCGCAATCAGCACCACCGAAGAAACTGAAATGCACCACGACACGTAAGTAAGATCCTGTACGAAAGAACCGCCAGTACGAGAAGCCTACCGAAACACTGGACTCGACGAGGCTAGACCACAGATCACGAATTTGACACGACTGATAACTATGGTTTCGAATGCACTTGGACACAAGCGCCTGTAAATACTCCCACAGTCAACGTGTCGGACATTTCTCCGGTCACTCCTGTAAAGCCACGCCGACAGCCCCCCCAACACACAGCGCCAAAACACCCCCCAATGAGTATAGCGCACCAGACCCTCCAGTGAATCCACTGAGGCAAAAATCAGTGCGTGAAACACTGGAGCGTGTAGGAAAGTGAAATCCCCAACTCCACTAATGCATGAATGAATCAGCAGCAACAGTCCCTTACACGGGAAGCACGCGACACACCAGCAGAGTCCAGAAAAGGCACCTGTTGGAACACACATACGACATCGCGCTACCAGTGGGAACAATCATCTCAAGCAACGCTGCGACACACCAGGTGGTCGCTTCACCATAGACCCAAGGGCCGGAGAGGCAAAAAAACAGGGAAGACACAATTAACAGGAACAGGCCTCAGCGTAAACCAAACCAGCGACGATGGACACTGCATTTGACCGTCGAAGTAACTTCCGATAACGTGTTCCGATCTGTTGGGGCCTTTCGATAAGAATCTCAACGCGGGCGCACGGGTCTCTATCACTGAGAGATGTGGGCCGGTGAATGATCGACTGGCGTCTTGTCCGGTTTGCATGCCACAATTACCGCAGTACAGAGTCGCCTCCGACATCCTCACTACGTCGTGTAGCGCACAATGATGCCTGGGAAGCACACGTCCATGCGTACCTTCTTATCCTGTGGAATTACGCAGCGGTAGATTCAGAAACGAGTGTCGAGAGCTGTCCCCTTCAAATGCCTATAACGCAGGGCAGTCAATTGTGTGCCACAGGCAACAGTTCAAACCGTGGCACCACTTGCAAACACCGGAATAAGAAATTTGGCCTCGTGCAATGGCCCAAAGTACCGGAGTAAACGCGACACGCCTTCTCCTCTGTGTCCCATGAGCGTTCCCATTCAAAGGCAACGTAGAGATCGACTGTCGCAGGCGCCCACATCAAGGTCGTGGCTTCGCTGCCACCAATTGCTGGAAACGACCAGCATCAATGAGCTAATCATCACGACACATGTGGACACCATCTAATGCAGACGAGATGGCGTGCAAACCAGATTCAACTGGCTGCTCCGAAAGACGATATCATTCAAGGAGGCCATAATTCCACAGTCGATACATATCTGCAAGCAACGTGTCGCGACGTTCGTGCAACGTCACGACTTTTAGTTGTCCAGCAACCCGCCGCACCTCTTTCGTATTTCTTTCTTCTCACCCATTCGTCATGACGAAACGCACTGGGCAACTCGGTGCGTCACAAAACACATGCACATCAGTACTGTGTGAGGCAGGCGGACGGGGGAGTTGGCTACGGATCACGTTACTCACGCTATGAGAACAGCCACTCTCAGATCGACCACTAATTAATTACCACACCTAAGACCTCCGCGTTCGTGGGCACCTCCCAACATCCCTTATCTGACCGGCGCTCCTCCGTCACACTTTCCACACCTGAAACACACTGGAGCCGGACCGCTGCGTACTGCCTGTGGGACCCAGTGGAAAACAATGGAAAACCTATGACGAGCCGCAATCAGCACCACCGAAGAAACTGAAATGCACCACGACACGTAAGTAAGATCCTGTACGAAAGAACCGCCAGTACGAGAAGCCTACCGAAACACTGGACTCGACGAGGCTAGACCACAGATCACGAATTTGACACGACTGATAACTATGGTTTCGAATGCACTTGGACACAAGCGCCTGTAAATACTCCCACAGTCAACGTGTCGGACATTTCTCCGGTCACTCCTGTAAAGCCACGCCGACAGCCCCCCCAACACACAGCGCCAAAACACCCCCCAATGAGTATAGCGCACCAGACCCTCCAGTGAATCCACTGAGGCAAAAATCAGTGCGTGAAACACTGGAGCGTGTAGGAAAGTGAAATCCCCAACTCCACTAATGCATGAATGAATCAGCAGCAACAGTCCCTTACACGGGAAGCACGCGACACACCAGCAGAGTCCAGAAAAGGCACCTGTTGGAACACACATACGACATCGCGCTACCAGTGGGAACAATCATCTCAAGCAACGCTGCGACACACCAGGTGGCCGCTTCACCATGAAGCTGCGGCAAATGGCAGATGCCCTTCCTGTGAAAATATAATATTCAGAAGTGAGCCCATTCGTTTGTAAAAACAAGTGAAGCCCCACAATGAATTTGGTTGCGCATAATGGTAACCGCTCCCCTTTTCTGAAAGTAGTGCGCATCCCACGTAAACAACAGCGGGAGTGGGCGTGTACCATGCACACTGTCGCAGCTTGTTCTGCGGCTTGATTTGACCACGCGCATTTTGCCCACCACAACATCTGCACCAGAGCAAACACCGAGCCACGGTGTCTGTGGACTGGCCTGCCATTATTTCTGTCTGATATGCATCTCCATGTGTACATGCTCATCCTGAAGCATTGCGGCGCCGAGATCACGATCTCAAGAGTCAACGGCGTTGTATGAGACCACTTACGCCGCAGACCGCCGTACAGACGCTTGCCACCGTCTACCATTCAAAGCCCACCACCAACTAAACGAACTGCAGCAGCGCACAAACGCTTTCGCCAGCCAACATAAATTAAAACACAATGGCCCTGTCTTGCTCATGTGCGACCGCTCAACCCCCCCAGCCAAGGGAGAGATCAACTGTCATTGGCCTCAATGCCGCGGCGCCCTACTGCCACTTTCTGCAAATAACCCACGTCAGCCATCGTGCAGTACGGCGGTGACCATCGCCTATTGCACAGAAGAGGCTCCGCAAGTCAGAACCGACAAACTTTCCCGAACGCCCCGACCACTGATGTGGATAAGGATTACAATCCATAATCATCTAAAACCCTAGTCCGGGGTCATTCTTGCAACCCCATGGCATCGTAGTTTTGAACCAAACCTCTACGCTTCTGAACTGCGCACTTCATTCTTGACCATCGGTTAAAAGGGAAGACAAGGGCGGCACGAGCTCCACTTCAAGAACCAAATCATATTCAATGCACCAATATCTGTTTGGTTAGTTGTGGTGGTCTCGGCCTTCCACCCACGCTCCGCTGTGAGAGAATGACGCATATGTCTCAATCATTTCGATGACCGTATCAAGAACTGTTCCAGTCTTCCTACCGGGAGCTGTTATTGACGAGTCTTTTACGGATTGTCAGTCACATATGCACTCCAATTGATTGCAGGCAAGCTGAGCATACGTGACGGCGCATATGGTTGCAACACCATCCCCGCGGCTACATCATCAACCCCTGATTCTCAGGTACATCTGGTTCCCCCGCGGTCGCATTCGTAGAGGAGGCCCCTGTGCCCTGCAGTTCACGACAAATCCTTCACCGTTGTCGTATCCGTATCACGTCCATAGACGTTTCCTACAGCCTGTGTGCGGACGCGGAAAAGCGATCACATGGTAGAGTCAAGATAGACGACAAACGGACACACTGCAAGGCACCACGAGGCCCAACCAATATCCGTTGTACGAGAAACGCCAGTCGGAGAAGCCTCTCGAGACAGGATCCCATGTAGCCAGTCCACAGGCCATGCAATTGGCACGATTCCCCACTGAGGACTAGTTCACACTAGCATCTCGGCAACTGTGGATAATTCAATAGTCAACGTGGTGGATGTTTCTCCGGCCACTCCTCTAAAGCCACGCCTACAGCCTTTTAGTCGAACACACACAAAATGCACCCGACGCGTGTAGCGAACCAGATCCTCCAGTGAATCCACTGAGGCAAAAATCAGTGCGTGAAACACTGGAGCGTGTAGGAAAGTGAAATCCCCAACTCCACTAATGCATGAATGAATCAGCAGCAACAGTCCCTTACACGGGAAGCACGCGACACACCAGCAGAGTCCAGAAAAGGCACCTGTTGGAACACACATACGACATCGCGCTACCAGTGGGAACAATCATCTCAAGCAACGCTGCGACACACCAGGTGGTCGCTTCACCATAGACCCAAGGGCCGGAGAGGCAAAAAAACAGGGAAGACACGATTAACAGGAACAGGCCTCAGCGTAAACCAAACCAGCGACGATGGATACTGCATTTGACCGTCGAAGTAACTTCCGATAACGTGTTCCGATCTGTTGGGGCCTTTCGATAAGAATCTCAACGCGGGCGCACGGGTCTCTATCACTGAGAGATGTGGGCCGAGGAATGATCGGCCTGTATAGACATTTGCATGATCCACCAACACAACGCGAGAGAACCATCTAGTTTCTTAAGCAACTGTTATCGAGATGAGGGTCCGTTACTCCAAAAATCCCTTGCCGTACTGATTCGGTCTATCAAAAAAAAATTCGGCATCCTGGTAACTAAAGCAATACTGCGGGCACCCGTGGTTAACGGCGTGTACCGCACCTTGGCTTCACAACTAGGTGCGGACTTACCCTTCAAATGATCCCAGGATGAATGCTGTCAGACACACGATGGCAGGTATTCCGCTACCTGCCTTTCACAGGCAGCGTCGGACAAACCACTACCCTTACTTCGCTCCTCTACGGGCGAGCGATGATATACCATTCCCTCCCTAACACGCTACCAAATGCTACCATATGAAACGCAAGGGTACAAAACAACCCTCCAGGATAAACCTGGAATTAACCCCTAACACTTGATATTGGAAATAAGACTTACACCTAGAGGATCATGCCACAACCTGCGACCACGAATGCGAAGCATGTTCCTAGCCTATCCCCACTCAATTACTGTCGCAGTGCTGAGGCCTCCTAGCAATACCACAGTCTCTGTGG
Source organism: Toxoplasma gondii ME49 (assembly GCF_000006565.2). NCBI lineage: Eukaryota > Apicomplexa > Conoidasida > Eucoccidiorida > Sarcocystidae > Toxoplasma > Toxoplasma gondii. The sequence goes on from NC_031471.1 coordinate 2,218,448, forward strand.
CACAACTACATTGCCGAACATACCAAGAACCGTTCCAGTCTTCCTACAAGGAGCTGTTTTAGTGAGACCCATCGCTGATTGTCTACCAGTCCTATATACACTTCTACGGATGATAAGCAGGGCGAAAATGCATGACTACCCAGACGATTCCACCACCATCCCCGCGGATGCATCACACCCTGATTCTCCAGTACATCTGGATTCCCAGCCGTTGCATACAAAGGGGACGCCCGGTACCCTGCAAGTCACGATAAATCCCTCACCACAGTTGTCACATCCGTGTCTCTTCCACCAGCAACCAACTGTTGCCTACGGCCTGTGTGCGGATGAGAAAAGGTGATCACATGGTGGAGACCAGACAATCGGACGCTGCCGACGCGCATCTCGAGTCCGAACCGACTTTCTCAGCACAGGCGAGCACAAGCCAGGACTCGACAGCGCCATGGGTACCTCTAGAGTCGCGCCACCAGTCTACGCGCCTGGCAAACTTAAAACTCGTGTCAGTCGCCACGAAAGCGCGGTCATGTTGATGTTTCTATCTTTTTCTGCGTTGTGGACAACTCGCCGCGAATCATTATCCACGCACACAAAAATCGCGTCTCCGAAGCACGCAAAACAACAGCCCTCCACGGAGACGTCACGTCACGCTCATCAGTGTACCAATGTCTGCCTCGCCTGACGCATTCCAACTCTGGATCGTAGCTGCACACAACCCACCAAAGAGAATCGATACAGAATTGCAGCGCCCGCAAACGTGCAGAACCTCGGGAGCCCACGGCATACACACCAAACTCAGACATGTGAAATACGTAGGATGTTTCCAGGTGACACTACGATCAGTCACATCAAACAAAGCTCCGACATACCAGTCACCGACTCCTGCTACACCCACTGGGCATCGACGCCACAAAAGTCAAGAGGTACAGAGATTCACCGAAGTCCAACGCGCTAGACGAAACTCATGAAGCTGCCCACTGTATTTGGCCTTCGACTGTGGCCACCACATAACTCCTCCGAAGAACTGGCAATCCGCACAAGATCCCAGCTCGCTTGATGTACCCTATGATGTACTAGGTGTCGTCCAACGCTTGACTAGGTGCAGCCCAGCGCTGAGTGCA
>NC_031471.1:2533177-2539585 GCF_000006565.2 Toxoplasma gondii ME49
CGTTCTCGCAACGATAACTCTCGCAGGAGTTTGGCTGTTACGAACTCTTGTCTTTGTCAACATGCACTGGAAGATATTGCTACCGCGTTCATGTCCACACAGTACTGCCGGTACGGGCTTGGGACCCTTGTTTTCCAGTTGCGTGCGTTTTCCGCGCGTACCCAGTGGAAAGCAAATGCCTAGTGCGTCTTGCGGAAAAGACTGCACGTGGTGAGCAGTGTCCCGCGGTCCCTCATGGTCTCTTTCGTTTTCTGCAAGGAACGCGTCCACGCCTCACTAAAAGGCATCCTCTGACAGGGATATACACTTCTGTTTTGGCCACTATCGTTTCTCACGCTTAACAATAGGAAACTGCGGTTAGCTTCCATGAGGTAAAAAATACCCCATATACGGCTTCTATGCGGTTCGGCGCTCCAGGCGATCCCTGAATCGTGTCCCACTTTTTGCCTTCTCCGCTTTCTGACAGCGGCAGATACGCAAGAGCACGACATGACGACCCGCCAGCGAGCAAAGGCCGAAAGACCCCTGCTTGATGCCGGGAGACTACCAGGGCGGGAAATGATTTCAGTATCGAGGAAAGGTAAAAGAGGGCAATGCTTTTCAACAACGTGGTGGACGAACTTCCAAACAGTGGATAGTCAAGAATGCGAGATAGTGCTGCCAGTCAAAAATATCCTTGCGCATGGGGACAGACGGTGAGTCCCGCCACTAAGAAAGTATCCTTGAGCATGGGGACAGCCGGTGAGTGCCCCACTATGAAAGTATCCTTGCGCATGGGGACAGATGGTGAGTTCCGCCACTGTGACCGGAGAATCGCAGGATGCAGGTACGCCTTATCAGTTGTCTGGCTCCCCACGCGCAGGTGCGCTTTTTCCAGCCACACTTCAGGGCCTTTGCTGAGGGATGCAGAACGGTCGCCGCGTCAGCTCGCCGGAGACGGTCTCTGCGCGTGCATGCAAAATGAGCAGGAAGTCCGACGAACCCTCCGAGATCTAGCGGGTATTCACCTCGGTTTCGGTCCCTGAAATGATTTCTTTCGCAAGTACCCGGCTGATTGTTCGTCTGCAACGTAATATCTCTCCGACAGGGATCTGTTTCTACTGTGTCACATTTAATTTACCCTCGATCTGGGGAAGCCCGTTTCCGCGAGCAAAGAATTGGGAGTACCCGCATTCTTGTTTCGGGTCCGTCGAAGGCCGTGTATTCGGGGCGACTGACAGTGGTGGGGGTCGACGCTTAGGGCGCTGTGTGGGTAATCTCCTCCGCCAAAGATATAACTGGTTGGCCTCTTGAGAGCTGAAGGGGTTCGTTGACAAAGTCAAAATGTCCCGCCGCATGGCATCCAGATCTAGGCTGCTTTTTGCAGCTTTTTGTGCGGGCGGTGTGCTCCTCGGGGCCGGGCCGCCTGCCGCGCGGCAGAGTGCCTTCACCGTCGCCAGCACGGTAGCTGGTGGAGAGACGGGATATACCAGCAGTTTGGAAGTCGAGTCTCCGGAAAATGTGGGAGTTCATGAGGGCGACGAGAACTCTCAACATGCACATGATGAAATCCCCGTCGAAGCTGCCGAGGGCGAGGAGGTCGGCTCTTCGAGGTTGAGCTCCTCTAACCGCAGCAGAACTACTCACGCCACGTCGGCCACGCGCAGGGGATCCAGAAGCCGTCTTCTGCTTCCCGCAGCCCTCATTTCTGCTTTGGCTTTGAGTGGATTGATTGGCTCCTCCATGATGAAAGAGACCGCCGAGGAAACTGGCGAGCCCAGAGCTGCCACTCCCGAGAAGCAAGCCGACGCGAAAGGCGCACCGCCAGAAGAGGCGAAGGTCGTAGAGCAAGAGGGCGCGCAAGTTGCACATCCAGAGGGCGCGCAAGTCGCAGAAGAAGACTCACGATCCAGGCAGCGTCGCATGCAGGCCGCAGTCTTGGCTGCAGTTCTGGTCGCAGCGGTCATCTACGGCGTGTACGACAAGGCTTCATTGACGTCGCCGACCACCACATCTTCAGAATCGGGGACCTCGTTCCGCCATCCGGAGCTGGCCCTCGAAGACTCAGAGGCGGACCTCGGTGGGCAGCTGGAGATGGCCCTCATTGATGCGTCGCACGAGACACCAGGGGGAGCGCCATCTGAGGGCATGGCTGGGGCTGTTTCGTCACTCATAGCTCGTGTGGTCGATGGAGTTGTGCAATTCCTTCAAGACCCCGCTTCACAGAGGAAGAGCCTGGGAATGGCGGCATCTGCTGTCGCCTTGGCTTTTCTGGCCGCTGGTGCTCTACGGGCCCGGCAAGCTGCAAAGGCATTGACACACCGCCCAGCGCCACCCCCTGCTAGCAAGGAACAAGGGGAAAGCGCGCAGGAAGCTCTGGAAGAACTTGAGCCGGCTCCCGAGACACAGACCGAGCAGGTGGATCAGGCTTCTATGCCACTGCCCCCGGCCCCCGAAGACTTTGACCTGCCTCCTATGCCACTGCCCGAAGCACCCGAAGACTTTGACCAGGCTCCTATGCCACTGCCCGAGGCAGCCGAAGTCTTTGACCAGGCTCCTATGCCACTGCCCGAAGCACCCGAAGTCTTTGACCAGGCTCCTATGCCACTGCCCGAAGCACCCGAAGTCTTTGACCAGCCTCCTATGCCACTGCCCGAGGCAGCCGAAGTCTTTGACCAGGCTCCTATGCCACTGCCCGAAGCACCCGAAGACTTTGACCAGGCTCCTGAGCCACTGCCCGAGGCAGCCGAAGAATTTGATCAGGCTCCTAAGCCAGTGCCCGAGGCAGCCGAAGAATTTGACCAGCCTCCTGAGCCACTGCGCGAGGCAGCCGAAGAATTTGACCAGGCTCCTATGCCAGTGCCCGAGGCACCCGAAGACTTTGACCAGATTCCTAAGCCAGTGCCCGAGGCACCCGAAGAATTTGACCAGGCTCCTATGCCACTGCCCGAGGCACCCGAAGAATTTGACCAGATTCCTAAGCCAGTGCCCGAGGCACCCGAAGAATTTGACCAGGCTCCTATGCCACTGCCCGAGGCACCCGAAGAATCCGAGCAGGCTCCTGAGCCACTGCCCGAGGCACCCGAAGAATCCGAGCAGGCTCCTGAGCCACTGCCCGAGGCACCCGAAGAATCCGAGCAGGCTCCTGAGCCACTGCCCGAGGCACCCGAAGAATCCGAGCAGGCTCCTGAGCCACTGCCCGAGGCACCCGAAGAATCCGAGCAGGCTCCTGAGCCACTGCCCGAGGCACCCGAAGAACTTGACCAGCCTCCCATGCCACTGCCCGAGGCACCCGAAGAATTTGACCAGCCTCCCATGCCACTGCCCGAGGCACCCGAAGAATTTGACCAGGCTCCTATGCCACTGCCCCCGGCCCCCGAAGACTTTGACCAGCCTGCTATGCCACTGCCCCCGGCCCCCGAAGACTTTGACCAGGCTCCCATGCCACTGCCGCAGGCACCCGAAGAACTCGAGCAGGCTCCCGCTTCACACCCCGAGGAGGCGGAGCAGGAGGTGCCTGAGAGAAAAACTGACGCAGGAAGTGAACCTGAGAAGGATCCCGAAACAAACTTGTTAGAGGAAGAGGACGAGTTGAAGCCATAATCCGACCACCGGATCAATTCAGGCAGGCTTCCGAGACACAGCCGCAGGAGCAGGTGCGCTCTCAGCCTGGTCGGAGCGACGGAAAGTGTACGGACAAGAGGGACGAAGTTGACCTCGATGTGCTCGAGGCCGAGATGTTGGAGAAAGCGCCATAACGTCGACAGGGTTTAGGTCTACTTCAAAATAAGGTAGCATCTGTAATAACTGTCGTCAAGGATACTGCGAGGCGTGTTCACGACGTCAAATCCCTCAACCATAGGGAAGCGTAGAAGCCATTGAGGGGGTTGCTCGATGGGCTATCAGGGGAGCTCGGAAGCGTTTGTGATTCGATAACGACCACCGGTGTATTTATTGGCACTTCTGTGGGGGCTTTCTGTTCGGCGGAGGCAATGAAGAAGGCAGAAGAGGAGGGTATTGGTGGTAGTCATTTGGCCGACAGTAAGAGAGACATGAATCGAATCAAGGCTGACCTCAAGGAGCTTGAGAAGGCGTTGCAGATACAACCAGCGGGTCTGGTGTCGGGGCAGGATGTTCTTAGACAAGAGGATGTCAGCGCCTTGAGCCGCCAAATCAAGCAGGTCGAGGCGAAGCTCGCGGAGCTGGAGGCGTCAGCAGCGCCGTTCCCTTCCGCAGGTGGCGGAGAAGCGGAAGAGCAGGGAAAGAGGCTTCCAGCAGCGAGTGGTGCCGTGCTGAGACTGCAGAAGGTGGCGGCTATGCTTGAGTCCGCAGAAACCGCGCTGGAAGCTAGCGTTACGTTCTACAAGGAACACGTTGAAAGAGTTGGGAAGGGTCTACCCAAAGAGGGCGAGATGGCGGATGCTGCTTTATTACAGACGCTGCAGGCCGAAGTTGAGTGTCGACGTCGACTGTCTGCGCGTGCTATACAGGTCTTCCGGAGCATCAACCATTCTAGACGAGATGTGAGAAACCTGGAGAATCGCCAGTAGTAGCTACAGAAGTGGCTAACACGTAGCACTGATAGACGAACGAATAGATTTGAGCAAACCAGGAGGCCCCAACAGGGTCAGAAACGACGCGTCAGGACAATCTCTTGTGACAGGCCGCGTATCTACCTGTCCAAAGTGAGGAAAGGTAGGGAAGCCGGCAGCAAGAAATATGCAGTACATCGGCACTCGAATTGAGTGGAGTATTTTGGGAATCGTCGGCGATCTATCGTTGGTTTGCTTCACTTCGGAAGTAGACTGACGAAGCAGAGCCCAGACGGTCGAGTGGTGAGAAGCAACGCAAGATGACACCCCCCCCCCTCACCGTGATCACGGGTGCCTGGTGAACGAAGAAGGGATGGGGCGGGAGGAGGTGTTCGGGGAGTACAGACGTTCTGTTGCGACCATGGAACGATCCAGGATCCACGGAGGTGTCAACTGCGGCCGAGCGCCTTTTCAGTCCAGTCTGTGTTGCCTCTCCGACGCACCGTTGGAGCAGACGCCAGCGGGCAAGCCACGTGGCGCTCGAGTGGTCGAGTTCTGCAGACCCAGATGCCAGGGAGACCCATGTCTCTCGTTCGGAGTGAACGTGCGTGTATGGCGAGTCCAGGTGTTAGTGGAAATTCCCTAGTCCCCATGAAGCACTGCAGACCTGTGAAAAAAAACAGCCAAATATGTTGCGTGGCAGATGGGAACAGTCCCGGACGTTTGCGAAAGCAAGGGGCTTGTGATCTAGAAGCGCAGGTACTGGCGGAGGCGAATTCGAGGGTGGAAGCAAGGAAGAGGAGGATCAAAGAAGACGTCAGGGGTCTGTCTGGGTGCGGGAAAGCAGGGCTCTTTCGCGATGCCCCATTGATCTGTTGGACCGTTATGGGAGTTTCTTTAACATAAGAGACCGGAGATTGTTACGAAGTGACGGTGGACGATTGCCACCAGTTGAATCTATGGAAAGAGGAACGGAACGGCGGAGGGTCACTGACTCGGTGTTTCCTGAATGGGTTAGAGGCATGAGCACGATGGAGAAGCAGTGCAGCTGCACTGACGTTGTTTGAGGAGACACCCGAAGAAAATGCATTGTTACATTAATCAGATCTTTGTCCATGGAGTCGCCCTCTGGAATGGACCAGAACCCACAAGGAGATCGTTTGAGTTGGTGTCGCAAATTCAGCAGCGCATTCTGCACGTGCCGAAACTCACGATCCACCGGTCTCCACTAAATGAATCAGGGGACTATAGGGTGATAGACGCTTGGGTACAACTTCGAAGGTGGAAGGCATGTTGCTCTGCCGCAGAATGTGTAAGGTGGACCAGAGTGCCCGCGGAGTTTGTCGTAGAACAGCGACCACCCCGAGAAAAAAAATCGAAACGTGTTGGAGTCAGCAGTGGAAGGGATGTTAATCCATTGTGCGTGTCAGAGAACATGGAGGTAGTCGCGTGCGCGCCGTTAGATTGTCCGCTTCCGAGAGTGGGGAGAGCTCTCTAGGCGCGTGTTTATGTGTAAATGCGTACATGTCGTGTCAGCTGTCGCGCGCAGTACCGTGTCGCCTTGGTGGTGAACCGGCCCTTTTTTGCTGGCGGGCAACGTGGTTTCGTTCTGTTCTTTGGTGGTGGCAGAAACTGCCCGCTGTGAAGAGTAAACGAGTTAACATGCGGAGGACTCAGACACTTCTGGTGTTGGAAGCTCGACTTGCTTCTGGTGTATGTGGTCGGACGGACGGCTTGAGATTACGCATAAAGCAATAAATGTGTCGGGTTGCTTTCTCGAACAAGAAACTTGGTCTTCTGTAAGCATGGCGAGGCGTGTCGCGATCGTACGGGGACGCTGAGGTGTGGTACTCTTCGGACGGTACCGTGAAACATGGAAAAAGTGATTGTGAGGGCA
>NC_031471.1:2539685-2548315 GCF_000006565.2 Toxoplasma gondii ME49
AGGTTCCGGTCTCGCTTCTGAACCGCGGCGACTGATCGGGAGGTCTATTGAACTGCTCGTTGGGCTCTTCTGCAGTTTCGTTCATAGCCGCCTCCGCCATTCTGCTATCAGGCGACCCGTCTGGAAACTGAGGTGAGCAAACACCTTTCTCGCAGATGCCTGTGGCTGCGTGCAAGCTGACACTTGCGCGTCCATTGATGTTTTGCGAGGAGTGCGATTCGAGACGTCCAGTCCCTCTCCCAATGAGAAACGTTGGAACGCCTCGCTCTCCACTGACATCGCTTCCCTTTCCACAAATCCCCGTTCCCCACCCGAGTGTGTCGGCTCTTGCGACAAGAACCTCGCCCTCACCTTCAGCGGACCCAACGAAGGACGACTCGGAACAGAATAGCAGGACAGGACGAAAATATTCCAACGTAGTCAAAGACATCGCCTCCAAAAGCTGCAGTGGAGAGCATACACTCGAGGATTCGAATGACGTATTTCATAGAAGACAAACAAGACATGACGGAAAGAAAGCGACACGCCTCCACCCACCAAGCAGCTCGCTTGCAACATCATCACGCCTGATTATGTATCTTGACAAACTCTTGCTGTTTCCTGTTCATGATTGTTTGACTCCACCCATGCGTCTATTTGTCGTAGAATTTTGCATATACCACCACACGCTTATGTGCTCGGTTTTGTTTTCTGTGCGTGTATATAGGTACAGTGACATATATGCCTATGACTCTAGGGTTCCAGCGGGTTAATGAGCATGAAAACAGGAACAACGATTTTTCAGGTGTGTGCATGCTTACAGTGACACACATGCCTATTTCTGTTGTGATCTGGTGTCTCTTCTGTTTACTTTGCTGTGTGGAGGAGATTAGCTCTGAGCCCAAATCTTCTCGTGTCGCAGTCGTGCAGGTCAAGCACGAGAATCGAGGAGACAGCAAAAGAGACGGTAACACCAAAGCAAATGAAACAGGGAGGGGGGCAGAGGGAAGCGAATAGAAAAACGCACAAAGGCTACAGGTGCGGAGCACAGAGCAGACACATGACAATCAAATCAAGCCAGGCAACGTGAGGCACCGGCAGCTCTCATTCTCCTTCTTCATGAGAACCCAGTGAACCATGAATTTAGCTGTACAGGTGTACACTCATACCTTGGTGTGCACATATGACTATATACGCCTCTTAATACACACGTTTATCCATATATATATATATATATATGAGCACAAGCACAGTACTTGTAAAACTGACAACGTATGTACAAGGGAGCCGCAGTCCCATCAGTTGTCCTGGAGCATGTCCTTGCCACCCTTGTGCACCATGAAGGAGACACAGCGTTTGAAAAATGGTCAATTCGCTGTTGATCTGTAGCCAGTGTGAACCTGTCTCCTCTGGGTCCCGCTTCCTCTTCTTCCCGCCGCGACTCTGTCCAAAGTCCATCCCTCTGAGGCGGAAGAGTAGCGGTCTCGCTTGTCGACTCATGAGCAGGAAATACAGAAAGAAAACGAACCGAATGTGTGCACATCCCGCGTGTCTGTGCACAAACTGGGAATATTCTCAACAGAAGATGTCGAAACTTCGTTGCCCTTCTCGAAGCGCGTGATGTGCGGCCAGCACAGTCGTGTGTGGCAAGTACAGCGTTATTTGCCGCCAGAAGTAAATCGATAGAGAGAACGCGACAAGAAAAAGAATCAAGAGGGGTGTACAAGAAATGGGATAAGCCTATCGTTACATGTGCTTGTAGGTGGGGCGTCAGCCACGTTTTATTTGCAGTCACCGGTCTAGGCGTCCGCCCATCTCTCTGGATAGGGGCGTCCGTGATCATGCGTATTCCGCATATACATGCATACAAATGCAAAAGCAGATGCCTCTGCTGCAATTTAGCTTCCGTTCCCTTTGCGCCTCACTCTACCGATCATGCGGCAATGCACTTGAGCGACACCCGCCGTCTTTCTGCAGTGGTTGTGGTTGTGTGCGCGTTTTAACGTATGCGTTTCATAGCAGAAGGCCACCTGCGCCCAACCACAAATAGACCGTCAACATCTGCGGGCGGGATGAGAAGATGCTCCAGTGAAGGCCAGCGCAATTTCGCGCAGAATGTGCAACTGATGGGCCGAGCAGCTCTCTCGACCCCCAAAGCCGTGGCTTTGCGTTAAAAGACGAACAAACGCCAGCGGCGCCCTCTGCGTGCCGCGCATTTTTCTCTGTCTTTGCGGAGCCTCGGTGCTCCAAAGGATCACGAAGGTGAAATGCGAAAACGGTACGGCTAGCCATTCTCTTCCTGGCATTTTGGATGCAAAGAACATCTGGGTGAGCGAAAAGCACTGGCGTGCCTGCAACGTCAGAAGCAACGCAATAGCAATCGGCGAATAGGCGGCAGACGGCTCGATTCAGGGTTTCTTTCAGAGCATGCAAATCCTTGAGAAGGAACACACACAAACATCGATCGCCTAGGGACATCACGAAACAAGACACTTGCGAAAAAGCTTTCCCGCACATATATGCTAGCCAAGAGAAGTGTCGAGTCACGCACATCACATGCTCACATCTCAATATGGTTTTTGTTCCGCATGAAAAAGAAGTGAAGTGTTCGATCCTTTTTTCGGTGCCTTGAGTTGTCCTTTGACGGGGAACGTTGTTTCTCAAGGGCGAAGGTGGTCTTACCATCAAACGGGTGCATCGTGTACAGGTTCAAGATTCGTTTTCGCTATGCTGCCTTTTTGGCAGATGCTGCCGGGGACGACAAACAGTAACACAGAGGACTCAACCAGAGTAGCCTGTTCCATACGCATGTGTCCCGGTCATAGCTGCAATAGTCTGCGGTAGAGTTGCTGGCGGACATCACCGCCTTGCCAATCGCAAGGACTATGAAAGGAGGTCTTAAGTACATGCTAGGCGGTATCGGTTCTCGCAACGATAACTCTCGCAGGAGTTTGGCTGTTACGAACTCTTGTCTTTGTCAACATGCACTGGAAGATATTGCTACCGCGTTCATGTCCACACAGTACTGCCGGTACGGGCTTGGGACCCTTGTTTTCCAGTTGCGTGCGTTTTCCGCGCGTACTCAGTGGAAAGCAAATGCCTAGTGCGTCTTGCGGAAAAGACTGCACGTGGTGAGCAGTGTCCCGCGGTCCCTCATGGTCTCTTTCGTTTTCTGCAAGGAACGCGTCCACGCCTCACTAAAAGGCATCCTCTGACAGGGATATACACTTCTGTTTTGGCCACTATCGTTTCTCACGCTTAACAATAGGAAACTGCGGTTAGCTTCCATGAGGTAAAAAATACCCCATATACGGCTTCTATGCGGTTCGGCGCTCCAGGCGATCCCTGAATCGTGTCCCACTTTTTGCCTTCTCCGCTTTCTGACAGCGGCAGATACGCAAGAGCACGACATGACGACCCGCCAGCGAGCGAAGGCCGAAAGACCCCTGCTTGATGCCGGGAGACTACCAGGGCGGGAAATGATTTCAGTATCGAGGAAAGGTAAAAGAGGGCAATGCTTTTCAACAACGTGGTGGACGAACTTCCAAACAGTGGATAGTCAAGAATGCGAGATAGTGCTGCCAGTCGAAAATATCCTTGCGCATGGGGATAGACGGTGAGTGCCTCCACTAAGAAAGTATCCTTGCGCATGGGGACAGACGGTGAGTTCCGCCACTGTGACCGGAGAATCGCAGGATGCAGGTACGCCTTATCAGTTGTCTGGCTCCCCACGCGCAGGTGCGCTTTTTCCAGCCACACCTCCGGCCCTTTGCTGAGGGATGCAGAACGGTCGCCGCGTCAGCTCGCCGGAGACGGTCTCTGCGCGTGCACGCAAAATCGGCAGGAAGTCCGAAGAACCCTCCGAGATCTTGCGGGTATTCACCTCGGTTTCGGTCCCTGAAATGATTTCTTTCGCAAGTACCCAGCTGATTGTTTGTCTGCGACGTAATATCTCTCCGACAGGGATCTGTTTTCTACTGTGTCACATTTAATTTACCCTCGATCTGGGGAAGCCCGTTTCCGCGAGCAAAGAATTGGGAGTACCCGCATTCTTGTTTCGGGTCCGTAGAAGGCCGTGTATTCGGGGCGACTGACAGTAGTGGGGGTCGACGCGTAGGGCACTGTGTGGGTAATCTCCTCCGCCAAAGATATAACTGGTTGGCCTCTTGAGAGCTGAAGAGGTGCGTTGACAAAGTCAAAATGTCCCACCGCATGGCATCCAGATCTAGGCTGCTTTTTGCAGCTTTTTGTGCGGGCGGTGTGCTCCTCGGGGCCGGGCCGCCTGCCGCGCGGCAGAGTGCCTTCACCGTCGCCAGCACGGTAGCTGGTGGAGAGACGGGATATACCAGCAGTTCGGAAGTCGAGTCTCCGGAAAATGTGGGAGGTCATGAGGGCGGCGACAGCTTTCAAAGTGCACCTAATGGCGTCCCAGTTGATGGTGTAGAGGAGGATGGCCGTTCGACGTTGATCTCGGCTAACCGCAGCAGAAGTACTCACGCCGTGTCGGCCGCGCGCAAGGGATCCAGAAGCCGTCTTCTGCTTCCCGCAGCCCTCCTTTCTGCTTTGGCTTTGAGTGGATTGATTGGCTCCTCCATGATGAAAAAGACCGCCGAGGAAACAGACGAGACAAAAGTGGCCTCTCCTGCTACAGGCACACAGCAAATTCAAAAGAAAGTGGCACAGCCAGAGGACGCGAAAGTCGCACAGCCGGACGACGATCAAGTCGCACGAGACGCCTTGCGAGCCAGGCGGCGTCGCCAGCAGGCCGCAGTGTTGATGGCAGCACTGGTAGCGGCTGCTGCCTACGGTATGTACTCGTCCTTGTCAGGCTATGAGGATGCAGGCTCTCTCTCGTCGCCGGAGTCTGCATCTCCAGAACTGGATACGTTGATCATGCAGCAGGGAACGCAATTCGCTGAACAGCTGGAGGCGTTGCACGAGATGCCAGTGGGAGCGGCAAGTGAAGGCTCCGCTGAGCAATCGTCACTCAGTCATCTGCTCGCTGAAGTTGTGGACGCGCTTCAGCAACCTTCCCTGCAGAATATCTTGCTCGGGGGAGCGTCAGCTGCTGGCTTGGGGCTTCTGGGTGCTGCTGCTGCTCGACGGCGCAGAAGACAGGCACAGCCAGACACCCCAGCGCCACCCCCTGCTAGTGAGGAACAAGTGGAGAGTGCGGAGGAAGCCCCAGAAAAACTCGATGAGGCTCTCGAGACACACCCCGAGGACACGCAAAAGGCGGCGCCTTTTGCACTACTTGGCGCACCCGAAGAACGAGAGTCGTCTCCCGAGACGCATCCCGCGGCATCCGAAGAATCCGAGCAGGCTCCTATGCCACTGCCCCCGGCCCCCGAAGAACTTGACCAGCCTCCTATGCCACTGCCCCCGGCCCCCGAAGACTTTGACCAGGCTCCTATGCCAGTGCCCGAAGCACCCGAAGAATTTGACCAGGCTCCCATGCCACTGCCGCAGGCACCCGAAGAACTCGAGCAGGCTCCCGCTTCACACCCCGAGGAGGCGGAGCAGGAGGTGCCTGAGAGAAAAACTGACGCAGGAAGTGAACCTGAGAAGGATCCCGAAACAAACTTGTTAGAGGAAGAGGACGAGTTGAAGCCATAATCCGACCACCGGATCAATTCAGGCAGGCTTCCGAGACACAGCCGCAGGAGCAGGTGCGCTCTCAGCCTGGTCGGAGCGACGGAAAGTGTACGGACAAGAGGGACGAAGTTGACCTCGATGTGCTCGAGGCCGAGATGTTGGAGAAAGCGCCATAACGTCGACAGGGTTTAGGTCTACTTCAAAATAAGGTAGCATCTGTAATAACTGTCGTCAAGGATACTGCGAGGCGTGTTCACGACGTCAAATCCCTCAACCATAGGGAAGCGTAGAAGCCATTGAGGGGGTTGCTCGATGGGCTATCAGGGGAGCTCGGAAGCGTTTGTGATTCGATAACGACCACCGGTGTATTTATTGGCACTTCTGTGGGGGCTTTCTGTTCGGCGGAGGCAATGAAGAAGGCAGAAGAGGAGGGTATTGGTGGTAGTCATTTGGCCGACAGTAAGAGAGACATGAATCGAATCAAGGCTGACCTCAAGGAGCTTGAGAAGGCGTTGCAGATACAACCAGCGGGTCTGGTGTCGGGGCAGGATGTTCTTAGACAAGAGGATGTCAGCGCCTTGAGCCGCCAAATCAAGCAGGTCGAGGCGAAGCTCGCGGAGCTGGAGGCGTCAGCAGCGCCGTTCCCTCCCGCAGATGGCGGAGAAGCGGAAGAGCAGGGAAAGAGGCTTCCAGCAGCGAGTGGTGCCGTGCTGAGACTGCAGAAGGTGGCGGCTATGCTTGAGTCCGCAGAAACCGCGCTGGAAGCTAGCGTTACGTTCTACAAGGAACACGTTGAAAGAGTTGGGAAGGGTCTACCCAAAGAGGGCGAGATGGCGGATGCTGCTTTATTACAGACGCTGCAGGCCGAAGTTGAGTGTCGACGTCGACTGTCTGCGCGTGCTATACAGGTCTTCCGGAGCATCAACCATTCTAGACGAGATGTGAGAAACCTGGAGAATCGCCAGTAGTAGCTACAGAAGTGGCTAACACGTAGCACTGATAGACGAACGAATAGATTTGAGCAAACCAGGAGGCTCCAACAGGGTCGGAAACGACGCGTCAGGACCATCTCTTGTGACAGGCCGCGTATCTACCTGTCCAAAGTGAGGAAAGGTAGGGAAGCCGGCAGCAAGAAATATGCAGTACATCGGCACTCGAATTGAGTGGAGTATTTTGGGAATCGTCGGCGATCTATCGTTGGTTTGCTTCACTTCGGAAGTAGACTGACGAAGCAGAGCCCAGACGGTCGAGTGGTGAGAAGCAACGCAAGATGACACCCCCCCCCTCACCGTGATCACGGGTGCCTGGTGAACGAAGAAGGGATGGGGCGGGAGGAGGTGTTCGGGGAGTACAGACGTTCTGTTGCGACCATGGAACGATCCAGGATCCACGGAGGTGTCAACTGCGGCCGAGCGCCTTTTCAGTCCAGTCTGTGTTGCCTCTCCGACGCACCGTTGGAGCAGACGCCAGCGGGCAAGCCACGTGGCGCTCGAGTGGTCGAGTTCTGCAGACCCAGATGCCAGGGAGACCCATGTCTCTCGTTCGGAGTGAACGTGCGTGTATGGCGAGTCCAGGTGTTAGTGGAAATTCCCTAGTCCCCATGAAGCACTGCAGACCTGTGAAAAAAAACAGCCAAATATGTTGCGTGGCAGATGGGAACAGTCCCGGACGTTTGCGAAAGCAAGGGGCTTGTGATCTAGAAGCGCAGGTACTGGCGGAGGCGAATTCGAGGGTGGAAGCAAGGAAGAGGAGGATCAAAGAAGACGTCAGGGGTCTGTCTGGGTGCGGGAAAGCAGGGCTCTTTCGCGATGCCCCATTGATCTGTTGGACCGTTATGGGAGTTTCTTTAACATAAGAGACCGGAGATTGTTACGAAGTGACGGTGGACGATTGCCACCAGTTGAATCTATGGAAAGAGGAAGGGAACGGCGGAGGGTCACTGACTCGGTGCTTCCTGAGTGGGTTGGAGGAGTCTAGCTTCAGTTGTTATCTGATTGGTATTGATCCATATATTACGCCTAAAACATAACCGATGTGGAAAAAAGGGTAATATATGTGCTACAATAACACAGTCGGTACGAAGTCGAAACAAGAGGCATGAGCACGATGGAGAAGCAGTGCAGCTGCACTGACGTTGTTTGAGGAGACACCCGAAAAAAAAGCATTGTTACATTAATCAGATCTTTGTCCATGGAGTCGCCCTCTGGAATGGACCAGAACCCACAAGGAGATCGTTTGAGTTGGTGTCGCAAATTCAGCAGCGCATTCTGCACGTGCCGAAACTCACGATCCACCGGTCTCCACTAAATGAATCAGGGGACTATAGGGTGATAGACGCTTGGGTACAACTTCGAAGGTGGAAGGCATGTTGCTCTGCCGCAGAATGTGTAAGGTGGACCAGAGTGCCCGCGGAGTTTGTCGTAGAACAGCGACCACCCCGAGAAAAAAATTCGAAACGTGTTGGAGTCAGCAGTGGAAGGGATGTTAATCCATTGTGCGTGTCAGAGAACATGGAGGTAGTCGCGTGCGCGCCGTTAGATTGTCCGCTTCCGAGAGCGGGGAGAGCTCTCTAGGCGCGTGTTTGTGTAAATGCGTACATGTCGTGTCAGCTGTCGCGCGCAGAACCGTGTCGCCTTGGTGGTGAACCGGCCCTTTTTTGCTGGCGGGCAACGTGGTTTCGTTCTGTTCTTTGGTGGTGGCAGAAACTGCCCGCTGTGAAGAGTAAACGAGTTAACATGCGGAGGACTCAGACACTTCTGGTGTTGGAAGCTCGACTTGCTTCTGGTGTATGTGGTCGGACGGACGGCTTGAGATTACGCATAAAGCAATAAATGTGTCGGGTTGCTTTCTCGAACAAGAAACTTGGTCTTCTGTAAGCATGGCGAGGCGTGTCGCGATCGTACGGGGACGCTGAAGTGTGGTACTCTTCGGACGGTACCGTGAAACATGGAAAAAGTGATTGTGAGGGCATTATTCGTTAACAGACACGTGCTAGCAGCGATGTGTACTCGCGCGACTGCCAGGGGTGTCGGTTGCCTTGAATTAGGTCAGTTTTT
>NC_031471.1:2550690-2650736 GCF_000006565.2 Toxoplasma gondii ME49
GTTTCCTCCAGTCATTTGCGTTTTCGCGGAACAGCTGATCAATACAGGTTCCGGTCTCGCTTCTGAACGGCGGCGATTGATCGGGAGGTCTATCGAACTGCTCGTTGGGCTCTTCTGCAGTTTCGTTCATAGCCGCCTCCGCCATTCTGCTATCAGGCGACCCGTCTGGAAACTGAGGTGAGCAAACACCTTTCTCGCAGATGCCTCTGGCTGCGTGCAAGCTGACACTTGCGCGTCCATTGATGTTTTGCGAGGAGTGCGATTCGAGACGTCCAGTCCCTCTCCCAATGAGAAACGTTGGAACGCCTCGCTCTCCACTGACATCGCTTCCCTTTCCACAAATCCCCGTTCCCCACCCGAGTGTGTCGGCTCTTGCGACAAGAACCTCGCCCTCACCTTCAGCGGACCCAACGAAGGACGACTCGGAACAGAATAGCAGGACAGGACGAAAATATTCCAACGTAGTCAAAGACATCGCCTCCAAAAGCTGCAGTGGAGAGCATACACTCGAGGATTCGAATGACGTATTTCATAGAAGACAAACAAGACATGACGGAAAGAAAAGCGACACGCCTCCACCCCACCAAGCAGTTCGCTTGCAACATCATCACGCCTGATTATGTATCTTGACAAACTCTTGCTGTTTCCTGTTCATGATTGTTTGACTCCACCCATGTGTCTATTTGTCGTAGAATTTTGCGTATACCATCACACGCTTATGTGCTCGGTTTTGGTTTTCTGTGCGTGTATATAGGTACAGTGACATATATGCCTATGGCTCTAGGGTTCCAGCGAGTTTATGGGCATAAAAACATCAGCAACGATGTTTCAGGTGTGGGAGTGTTTACAGCAACACACACATTTGTCTATCTACTCCTACGCTGAGTCTGTACGTTTGTGTATCGTGATTTTACAAGATTTCGGTATGTTGAAAGACACGCGAGCCAATATGGGTGCGACTAAGTGGACAGGCATCCTCTGTCGGCACGAAAAAACGCATTTACGGCGTAATTTGATTGTCGGCATGACTTTTGGTAGACTCTTCCGTTATCTGTGTTGTGTGGCGAGTTTGTCTATTTTCAAACGTCTCCCGGTGAATATCCATTCTCTCTCTTCCATCTCTTCGTCAGGCCCATCGGCGACGCATGCAGGGACACACGTGAAGGCGATAGTTCGGAGAAAAGAAGAAAACGAAGCAGGGAGTACCGGTGGAAGCTGCCAAAACCCACGAGGAAACAGCTCAAGGCACAAAAAGCGAAACGCACTCAAACGTCAAAAGAAACGTCATCGAGGGGGCGCAGTAGAGCGGATACAGGATCGTGAAAAGGCTTGAGCGCGCACACCTCAACATAGAAACCAGAGAGATAGAATTCAGACACAAGGCACACGGAGACACTAGCAGTTATCATGCTACTCATTCGTAGGAAACGAAATCCGGCATGTATATATATATATATATATATATATATATATATGCTTTTTTTATTTATAACCACATATATTCGCATACGCATGTAGCCGGCTACAAGAGGAAGGGTTCAAGCGTCTGTGCGATGTCCTGGAGCGTGTTCGTCCCTACCATTTTCGTTGATTCTGAGAGAGACACAACGTTTGAAGAGGAACAGCCCGTACACAGTCGACCCAGAACCGCTCTACTGCTGTCTGTTCTGCTTCCCTCTTCTTCTTCTTTGAGCTGTGAGTCTGTGCAACTCTCTTCCTCTGAGAGAAGGGTAGCTGTCAATGGAAAAACACACAGAAAATATGTGTCGATACGCGAGGACAAAAATCGCAAAAAAGAAGGTCCGAACGTTTTGACCGCATGCATGCCTGCGCAAGTTGAAGGAATTCTCAACAAAGATGGCGGAACTTTGACTCTTCCCTTTCCGGGTGATTTGTGGTAAACAGAGTTAAGCCAACATGGTAAACGAAACAGATAAATGGACCGAGAGAACGAGACGACAAAAGGTCAACAGGCGGAAATGGAGTGGAATACAAGGAGACTTGCATGTGCTTGTAGCTGGAACGTCAGCCACGTATCGTATGCAGCTGTTATCGTAACCACCTATCAACTTCGCTGTGTATCAGCGTTCGTATACGAGCATTTTCCACAGATGCATACACATGCCCCTAGGCACACGAGTACGCTGCAGTTCTGCCTTCGTTCGTCTCTTGCACCGCCCTACTCAGCATGTGTTAAAACAATTCAGTGGCATCCACCTTTCTGCTGTGCCTGTGTGGGTGCTCTGTGTTGCACGTTTCTACACCACAAGCTTCTTGTGTCCGAACAGAAACCGGGAAACTCTTCTGGACACAGAACGCGTCCGTAAATGGCTGTGCAATGCCGAGGAGAATGTTCGCCGCATGCGCCGAATAGCGCTCTCGCTCATGTCCTTCCTCTGCTGTCAGGACAAGCTTGTGATTCTGGTTGGAACACATTTTTGGAAGAGAGAAAAACTGAGGGATACAGCAAAGCTTCGGGGTGAGTTGCGAGGAGCTCGAAGGGATTGAGGAGCCATCAGGGTAGTCCCCGATCGAGGATGCAGCTGAGAACGTAGACGTTCGAGTTTTCGGTAAGGTTGTCGATGGTGTGCGTCAAAACGACCACTGATCACAGGGAATGACAGCACGAAACGTACTTCTCCCTTCGCTTGGTTTGTTCACCTCACTTCGAGTCTTCCCAGGTGTAAGGGCGAGCACCAGTCCTGGGTTTTTCTCGCTCTTTTCCTCTGTTTATGATAGCTGTTTTCCTCTCCTCGCGCTCTCCCCATCCTTTCCTCTTCCCGACGCTTTCTCCGTCACATTTTGTGTCCTCTCTTCTTCCTCGCCCTTTTTCGTTGATCGTCAGAGGAATCAGCATGAGTGTCAGCTGCGTTGGTTGTCCGTCTGCTTGAAAAACAGTTTCCACTGTGGGATCCAGGATCGGAGGCCTCGTTTCCGTGATATCCCAACCAACGCAGGAACCCCTTGTGCAGTCACTGGGAGCTGTCCAGACGCTCCCACAGCGTCTAGGGAGGTTCTGAGATGTGGATAACCTCACTAGTGTCGAGTTTGGGATGAAGATTTCTGCGGAGTTCCACGTGGCGTGCAAGCACGGGGACCGTCACAAAACAGAGCAAGAAGATCCACCAGAACCCAACGCGTTCGCTCGCTCCCCATGAGCGGAGCATACGGCAAACAGGGACTGCCTGAAGCGAGGTGGAAGCCAGCTCGGTCGATCAGCAGGGTTAGGAAAGGCGACTGGGGCCAAGAAACTCTCTACGGAGCACAACACAGCGAAAGAAGACAACAGAACACGGCGTCGGGGGAGGGGAAGTGGGATACAGTGATATAGCATTACACAACGAGGCGGGAATGCGCGAACGGTGAAGGGGAGCTTTCAATACAGCGGGACAAAAGGAAGTCAAGAACGGCAAGAAAGAATGGTGGACGAGAGTGCACCTGACGAGAAACCTGTGAAGAGGCGAAGGTGGAGGCGAGACGCGGGACAGTGAGACACACTTTGCGCACAGTCAAGAGCGGCACGTCAGAGCGATATAGCGACGAAGGAAGTGGTGTCGAGTATTAAAAGAGAATACACCAGTGGACGGAGAAGAACAGGACGACCAAGGAAAAACATAGCCAAGAAAGGAGATGGGGAACAATACAGTGAGAAAAACAGAGAGGAAGAGAATATGCGGTGACACAGCCGAAACGGCGAAGGCAACAACAGAGAAGAAGAAGTCCCAATCACGTGAAGAGAAAACACATCTCAGCGCATGTACGTGTATAGGTATACACGCCTCTCTACGGATATGCAAATATTCACACCAAGGGCAGACTACTGTGTGAGAGGACCTCAACGCCCTCACTACCCTGCGCTTCTTCACGGACATCATCCTCAGACAGATCTTCGTCCACCGCCGTAACTCCCTTGGCTTAGCCCGATAGCCCAGCCTTCATCGTCTTCGCCGGAGCAAAATGCGCTATCGTCGCGGTCCCATCTTTCTCGCTGCAAAATGTCTACTTCCCTTTCTTCTCTGTCTCCTCTGTCTTCGTCTACGCCTTCCTCTAACAGTCAAGCACAGAGTTCGACTTTGTCTCTGTCGCCAATTTCTGAGGAATCACCACTTGGCATTTTCCCTTCTTCGTTGACTTTTTCCTCTTGGATCTCTTGTAGCATACTGAGGGACTGCCGGTAGGCTCCGCTCAGATCACACTGGAAGTTTTGATCTTCTTTTACGAAGTAGCCGCCTTTTGACTCTTCCTATTCCCTCAGTCTGTTGTTCGTCACGAACAAGAATCCGTGAGAGAGCGCGGTATGTGAACCTCGCTTTGTTTCTCATTCTGTTGCATGTGGCACACTGTCAGGATCACAATCACTGAAAGAGAATCCGTCACTGTACCCTGTCGCTGGAGTTTCGCACTCCGTCTCGTCATTTTCCTTGTCCTCTTAACACCCCTAGGTTGTTTCAGATGTGTGGCCACGTTCAGAAGAGATCTGCGAACTGTCTTATAGTTTTGTGCAGACAACTCATTCCTTGTACCCTCCTTGACATGGAACCCGCTGCGAGGGCCCTCGATAATGACGCACGCAAGCGGCGGATTAGGGACGCCACGATAAGCGAAAACGATGTAGATGAAATGGTGACAAAACTCTGGTGAACGAGAGAAACCCGGGTCACACCAGACGAGACATGCAAACGGTTGAGAGAACGATTGAGGCCAGTATATGAGGACCGAACGTTTTTTGGCCATAAGGCCGCGTAAAACGGGAAAACAATTCGAAGGATCAGAGTGACAAGCAAGAGCTATGGCTTTCTGCACATCAGAGAAAAGAGGTGTTAGCGTTCGAACGGTTGATAGTAATCAAAATGTATCCAGCTTAGAAGAGGGACCGTTTTAGGAACAGCGCATCCGTGGAACCACTGAAGGTATGACAACTGAAACAACAGAGTTCCTCAGTTGCGACTACACAGCGACCAATCAGTCAGTGAGGAGAAAAAGGCGAACGACAGTAGCTTCGGGCACACGCTCTTGATCGTTGTTCCGGCTGAAGGGACAAAAGGCAAAACATATGTCACCTGCTCAAGTCAAGACCAAGGTGTCATACGCACGCTAAAACTGTCGAAAGCCTGGATTCGCTTGTGAAAAGGAAAACACTTCGTTCGGGTAGTGACTCCCGCACTTGAGTTAAAAATGAAATATAATAAAGGTCTCTCGACGTAAGGCTTCAGGTGTGGATCCGCCCGAGCTTTACCCCGGCTTCGCTCCGAGCCATCAGGAGTCCAAAAGCAGTGATTGTGGCAGGCGTGGAATCCCTGCTACATAATACAGAGGTTACTACTACTACTGAATATACTCTAACCAGCTTGGACTTTGTTGCGAAAATGACTAAGTGAATGAGTAGAAGATTCCTCGTTTTGTAGTCCCGCAGTACCTCATCGGCAGCAAGAGCCCATCAACACACACGATCGTTTCATCGATCGTGAGAGGATTGTCTTGTTGCAGCTGTACCACGGCCGAAAACCCACGCGAACCCCACTAGAGGAAGGGCAGTCTACCTGTCTAAGCACTGGTCAAATTTGAAGTGCTCTGACTGTGAATTTTTATAAGATACGAATGAGACGAGAAGGACTCAACCGGCGGTCCAGTGGTAAATTCATCTCTACAGAGAGGCCAGGTGCACACAAAACACCGGTCACAAGGTTGTTCATTGCGTAGAGATGCCAACTCAACATGGTTGTGAATTATATACCTTTGATTTGGCAAGGGGCAGTGGTGTCGATTTCTTCTGGTTAGAAGCCGAAAAAGTGACTCTCCGCGACTTCACTGTCATCCACCTGAATTCACGCATGATATATATTTAGCCTATTCTGTGCTGCGGAGAAAGAGATTGTCAGAATCCTGAGTGATTATTCGTCGTTTTACGAAGAATCAGGATTCTGTGACTCCTGGTGCGCCCCCACCCAGCAGTTGAGCAGCGCTAGAAGAACATGGCACGAGAGGAGTGTTCCCTGCGTTATAGGGAGTTGACGTGTCACCGACCAGGCACCACAATACGTCGAGTGGTGTGTGTACACGGCTGTGTGCCTACTTTAGTTGACGAAGAGGTAAGCGGTCGGACAACCTTCACAGTGAACATAATCCACAGAGACGTATGCGTCACTTTTGATGACATCTACGTGTATTACCGCTTCCGTCTGCGCTGTGGTGTGATCTCGTGGAGTCTGTCGCAATAAGACGACAGGGCAGCGAGTGCCGTTGCCAAGTGGCACGGCTTCGTCTGCCTGGAAGCTCGAAATACTTGCTGTTTGGCGGCCTTCTCTTAGGCGTTGCCTTCGCACGCTTGTGCTGCTGACAGTCTCAGGTCAAATCAGTCGAATGGGATGTTTGTCACAAGGTTCTGGACACTAGGGTATTCCAGTACATAAGTGATCGCGGTCATCGCGCATCTTGACAAATCCGTCGTGATAAGCAACGATGGAGTTGTTTCTGTCCTACAACTTCGCTTGCAGGTCGATATGCCCACCCTAAAAACGAGTTTGTCTGAGATTGCTCTGCTCCTACAACCGTTCGGCGTAGCCGTTCTTAGTTACTCTGTGGCCGCAAGCGCGGTCTTTTTCAGTCAAAACATACACGCGCCTCAGTCTTCCGTGTTTTCAACAGACGGTACCTGTGCTTATTTGTCATGGGCCCTTGTGTGGACAGAGACACGGTCAGAATTTCCATTCGCATAACGCGCTCGCTCAGACTGCGCTTCCTGCCTCAATGAAACAGGCTTTCCGCAGCCTTCAAATGCGTAGAAGACTGCTTTCCTTCTGGCTCCTCTTCAGAATAATGCGGCGTTTCGATTTCGCCAGCGAGCCCCTCAGAAGATCAAACAGCGAACACAGCATTGTAGCACGGAAGACGGTTAGTCCAATCACCTCTGGTTCAGCGTAGACTTTCTATTGTTCTGGGCATGCATCTGGCCTGTCAATTGTCTCGCGTGGTTCGTGGATTTTCATCACAGGCTGAGCGGACACCTCTCTACACGGATCGGTGAATGGCGGTGAATCACTTTGCTCTCAAAGATTCATTCTTGACCGGAAGAATGAAAGCGATAGAAGTTCACCATCAGAGCGACTCGACAATGGTAAGGACATGCCTATCCAATTCACGCTGTCACAGGCAACCATTCTCAGTTCGTAAACCCCACCACAGTCGTGTTCCGCAAACCATTCCTAGTCTTATACTCACAAACTACTACCAAGAAACGCACGACAGGTTTTTTCTTTCTGTGTTGTTCAGCTACTACGTATGTAGGAAGTTCCGGAAAAGTACATCATAAACAACAAACTGTCCAGCAAGCGTTCTTGCACTGCTTGCTACCTGTGACAGTTACACACAGAAGTATGCGGCCACTGGTGGAGCCCCTATCTCGGCTCTTCACTGTCCCTTGATGGATCCAGAGACCTTGATTTCTCCCGTGATCCAAAGCTACGGGGACACTTGCATGAACCCCCAACGCTTACAACCATGTTGCGCTGAAGTTCAAGTCGTTTTCCATGACTGACGGTTTGAAACCCCTGGGAGGAACAGTGGCTTGGGCTACAAGCTAGCTGTGCAAAAGAAGCAATCCCCCTCGAGTGATTGCAGTGAGGGAAGCTGCCACCAAGGCTGGTGCTGGCTTTCGCTCACTCGGCTGTAGTGTCTTTGGCAGAAAACTAACTTTGGGGTGAAATGTGAACTGGCTAAAATTGTGCCTGGTCAAGCTTTACGGCGAGCCCCCTTTCGTCTGTGCAGCGTTATTCCTTTGAGCTGCTGGTTTCTTGCCAGGCTAAAACTGCGGATTCTACCGTCACCAGTCTTACCTTACACAAACCGAGCCCCCACACTTTCTCTCTAGTCAGTTCCTCCTGTCATTTTCTGCTTCGGTAGACGGAGGCGTAGCTCTCTGAGTCCATAAATTATTCTGAACGGGCGTGAGTGCCCCAGGGCAACGATCTTGAGCTCAAGTTCATCAAAACATAGAGCATACCGTCCCTGTGTCTTTCAAAAAACCATGTTGCGGCTTCCGCGATCCGTTCTCCACCAGAGTTGCTTTCACTGCGGTCCTCTTCACTCAAGCGCTTCCTCGGGTTCTTGCTTGCTGGTAAATTCTGTGTTTTTTTGACACTGTTTACCAGTGTGAGGAGCACCTGAAACGTGTGCGTGCGTCATGACCTTGTCTGTCACCGCGCATACATGGTCTTGTGGACGGTGACCGTCGTGCGTCTAGAGCTTTGTTGCGCCAGGAGAGCATTTTTAGCGATGTCCTTCAACTTTCACTTTCCTTCTGTTGGCACAACTTCGCCTGTACCACGGAAAGAAGGTTCAGACAGCTCTCGCGGAGCTTCTGCTCGTTGTGTTTTCTCTCTTCTGTGAGGGTCCCTCCGCATGAATCGACCGGTTTACTAGCCTTCGTCGCGCCAGCTCCACGGACAGCTGGGCAGCATTTTGAAAGCTAGCGATCGATGCGTAGAAAAAAGTCACCGAGGAAGCCTCTCTTTCTTTCGCGGTATGGTATGTTTGCATGTGTCGCACACTTTTTTTTGAGGAGGACTTCTTCAAAGTGTTCGCTTTTGACCTGCTTCGCAGCTCTACATGGGTGCTTTGTCGTTCCGTTTTCTGTGCTGGTCCTGTACGTCACCGTCCCGACGTTGTCTTGCGGGCCCGCGTCGCCAATACGACGTTCGCTGGTTTCTGGCAGGTGAACCCTAGTTTCTTCTCTGAACTACAGATCTCTCCACTTTCTTTGGATCAGAACGGACACTTCTCCCTTCAAGCTCGCTTCCTTTCCTACTGACTTTCCCGAGGAAAGAGGGCAACTCCGGCGTCAGAGTATTTGACTCACGAGCGGCAGCCAATTCCCCACTGCTGCCACTTCCTTGTCGCGGTGACTTCCACGAACGCCGTATCCCACGCATATACATATCTGCATAGGCATGTCTATGACCGTGTAGATTTGCAATTGTGTCAGCCTTTTCTGAGCGACTTGCGGTCCCAACAAGACACTTTGTGGGCACTCTCAATATGGGGAATACCTGCAAGAGCTGCTGCGGAGAATCCGCAGACACCAACTTAGAGATCGAGGCGCCGGAAAATGGTTCCAAGACTTCCTCGTCACACGAAGAGCTGCCTAAACACTACGGTCCGGACTTCCTTGAGAGGCTTCAAA
The DNA here is from genome assembly GCF_000006565.2 of Toxoplasma gondii ME49. Lineage (NCBI taxonomy): Eukaryota > Apicomplexa > Conoidasida > Eucoccidiorida > Sarcocystidae > Toxoplasma > Toxoplasma gondii. The sequence goes on from NC_031471.1 coordinate 2,559,869, forward strand.
AGGGCTTAACCATCGGCCTCATCCTACAGGTGAGTCTCGTATTCATGCACTCAGGTCTGTGTCTCACGCTCGACCTGTTCTGGATTCTACCTTCATAGGGAGATTACCTCGCATATTTAGTCGCAGGAAACCATCGTATGCATATGCCTTGACTGCTACACCTTCGCACACACTATTTTGTCCATGCACGTAGATGCTTGTGACCGAACATTCACTCTCTATAGATGGGCCCATGCATGTGCATACCATTTCATGGATTTCGGCTTTTTAAGGAGCACAGATATATATGTGTGCATGCAGAAGTTCATACTTAGGTAAGTGAAGTGAGGGAGTGGTAGAAAAGGCGCGTCCTCAGCGGGGAGGTTTGGGGTTTAGGGTCTCCATCAGGGGACAAGTGTTCTCGAATTATCCCTTTCTGTCGCCATTGCAACTTTTGCTGTTGAAGGCACAGTTCTTCTCAGAGGCAGCGTCAAAAGCAAGGACAAGAGATGGTTTTTCACATGTATTCATGGAGCAAGAAAGAGTATCGAGGCCTGCCATTGAACTTTCGGACGGGGCCTTTGCAGTGTCATTTCGTGGTAGAGAGCAGCCCAAGTGCACGTGGCAGCACGCAGAGTCAAGGTTTGCTTTTTTACGCTTTTCTTTTCCCCCACATCGTCTGGAAACGGCGTGACCATGTTGATCAAGCTCTGATTCTTCTCCGCGTTGGGGAACTCTGTCACTTTACGCCAAAGCTAGGTCAGTGTCTTTTTCCCACTGTCGTTTCACTTCGCTTGGCATTCTTGCTTCCATTGTCCCTTGCGCCTGCGCAAATCTCAACTTGTTTTTGTTTTCTTGGCACTCCACATCATCTGCCCTAGCTGCCCGCACTCCACGACGACTTTCTGTCGCGAGGCCGCGTTTCTAAAATTGCCCGGTACACCTTTTTGAGTCCTACTGAGAGCGATAAGGGATGTATGTTTCAGCGTAAAGGATGCTTAGCCGCAGCTTGATCCCGTTTGCGACTCAAACATCTAACGGTCCCTACCGTTTCCATCTCGCGGTTTCGCCTCTCGTATTCCCGCACCTGCACATTATTTATGTTCGCGTCCACCTACTTTTCCTGCTCCTGGCGTATTTACAGGACAAGTCGCGTCTCGACTGCAAGGTGAGGCTGACTCAAGGCAACTCGGCAATCGAGTTATCTTGCGAGCGGAAGTCTCGAGTCGTTAACCTGTCGGGAATTCGAAACATCCTTTACACGGCGGAGCAACTCAAACGAGTAGACTGCTCGGCCGGGATCTCGAAGGACGACTACTGCGTCGCCCTCCATTTGACCTCTTCGGGGAACTGCATTCCTCTTTTTTTCTCGAATCCAGAGGACCGGGACTGCTTTGTTCTCGTCTTGCAGGAGCTGCGCAGCGCCTCCCCAGCTGTAGGCGCCTCTGCTTGAGAGGCCTGGTGTCAGGAGTGAGGGCGGCGGCGACTCCAGAGAGCGCCACCGAGCTTGCGAAGTGTTTCGTCGTTTCGCGAACTGCTGCACTTGGGAGTAAAAACATGTGCGGCTTATCCCAGGCACGCTGTCCTCTTCCAGAAGAAAAGGACAACTGTGGAGCTGTTTTTGAATGCGAAAGGGCAAAAGAGAACACGCGTTGGCCTGCCAACGAGAAACCTACTCCTGTGTTCTTCCTCGCAAGGTCGGTTCTAAGTTGTGCCCAGAAAAAGCAACATGAGGGGGAGGTTGCTTAAGCGTTAATACGTATCCGGAATTTGTTAAAATGCATTGGGGAAACACTTGCTCTCAGAAAACTCGATTTGCATCACGTGGTCGAAGAACGAGTTGCCACTCTTCTTTGATGCGTTTAGTGGAGAGGCACCGATCTCCAACAGAAGCCTGTCATTGTCACACACTGTGAATGACACGGCGGGGAAGGCACGTTGTTCTCGCAGGCTGAGAGTAAGACAATAAATCACGAAAGCCACCGTGTCTAGAGGGATACTCAACTCGTACGGGAAGACGCGTCTTCGTCATCACAATGAGAGGGGGGGGCACCCATCCCGTGTGACCTCCCCCGATGAGCTGCTAATGTTGTCAGGAACAACTGGGATCATTCGAAGGAGTGGGGCGAGAAAGACGTACGTCTGCTTGCTGTCGCTTTCTAAATCTCTGGAGTTTCGGCAGCGCGGCAGTGCGCGCGGAAGAACCCGTGGAGCCGAAAGTTTTTTCCGTGTTTGTCTCGGCAGCTCGAGATACCTACGTCGGCCTCTCCTCAACAGGCCTTTTCTCCTGGATGGCACCCCGCCCGTTTGAGCCAAGCAGCCTTCTGAGTCGGCGCGAGATCCGCCACGCTGCAGATGCCGCAGTTCGTTTCCCTTCATTTGCTAGCAGTGGCGCTCACTCTGTTGAATGGACACTTTTGATTGCTTTATGTACCCCAGCTCTTTATTGCCATGCTCAGTGTTGTAGCGCACACAGATGTTTGCCTAGAGCAACTCCTCCAGTCGGCTTCTCTTTCCTACCCGAGAAGCGACGAGGCGATGAAGGGAAGTCGAGAAGAAAAACCGGCAACAACGGTGGGCGTGTGCACTTGCTTAGGGGCACAACGTCGCAGGTGTGCATCGACGGCCTTATAAATGCATATTTAATTGGTTCAGCTGTGAGGACTGGGTTCAGTCGAGCACACGCGGCAAAGTGTAAAACGTGTCTGAATCTACGTGGCAAGGAGGTATCGTTGGGGTGGGGAGACTGTGCTGAGTGGCCCTCGGGTTGCTCTTGGGTGCAGCAAAAGACATACGGATCCTTATTTGTGCATGCATCACCTTTGTCGTATGTCGTTGGAGCGCAACGATGTTTCTGTGTTTGTCGCTGGAATAGCCAAAGAGACGAAAAGAAGAAAAGGGTCAAAAGTATGGCGGAAGTCTGTGGAGAACGGCGGAACGTCGCACACTCCCGTGCCGCCATCGTTCATTTCCTCTGGCGCTCAGTGGCGGAGTTTCCCGAGGCTATGGCCTCTGCATTGAGAACTGGCTTTTCCCCAAAGATGGTTTTTGGAACCAAGTCGTTTCGACTTCCTTGCTTTCTCCATGGAGGAAACTTTCCCCTCACTTGGCTGGCCAACCTGACCCTCACACAGTTGCTGTAGCGGACTCCGCGTGCACCTCTGTGATTTGACGCTCTTTCAAGTCTCAAAGGAAGAGAAATAGTGCACATATCATCCGTTGCGCTTGACCGCTCTGTGCTGGTTCTCAAACTCGATGGAGGACGCTAGCGAATACACCAGACACTTCTGACGTGTATCTAAACGTCCGAGTGACACCTGTAATTATGCGGAATAAACAGGTCGCTGCACCCAAGACACGAGAAGTATACAGTGAATTCCTATTTAGTCGAAACTCCGGAGTCACCTCTGGAGTTATGCGGAGTGAGACACTCACTGGAGCTAACAAAAGGCTCCTTGTTTTGGCTTGTTCTCGTGGTCTGAGGACGCGTCTGCTACCCAGGCAGAGACTCGAGGAAAGCATCGTAGCCGTTTAGTGGAGACGCGAGGTTTGTTGAAACTAGAGGACACATAAGAGCTGAGAAAGGGAGGAACTTTTCTTGCACAGTCGCAGGTGGTGACGCTTCCCTAGCAACCAACAGCCAGGCAGGCAATGGACCATCTGGAAAGGTTTTTGGTGTAACACAGGCCCTTGCGCGCGCTAGGGAACGCTCACGCTACGAATGCGAGACATAGAGACTAATTCTCTCATGTGAGCCCCTCTAAATCCGCGCTAAAGACTGCACTCCAAACCCCACTTGACTGGATAGACCTTCCAGGTCAAACGCTGACTCGCTTCTGAGACAGCTTGTCAGTCGAAATCGTCCGACATGACGCCAAGAAACGGAACAAAAAGCTGTCTCCTTGTGCCTCTCTCCGCTCTTCTCAGGGTATCTCCATCTCCATACACAGCAGAGCTTCTGCATATCTATATACCTGCAAATATATAGATATGTATATATATATATATATATATATGTACATATATATCTGTGGACAAATATATATATATATATATAGGTATGTATAAAGATATGTGAATATATCCATATATGAATATAATACACATGTATCTCTGGACCTCTCTGCCTGGTTCCACGAACCTGTATACCTCGACTGCAGAGCTACGATGAGGTAACGGTTCTGAGTCGGACGCTTCACGGCGATCTCACACACGTGCATGCGGCAAAGACGAGTCGATATTTCTTTCTTCTTTTGACAACTTACGAAACGCTCTCTCTGTCACTCGCTCTTCAGCGACGCAACATTACAGTAGCGTCGTCCATATTTGCACGTGAACGGAGGAGTGTGGATGCGCGTTAGTTCACTGGAGAAAAACGAACTCCGACGTGCATGCATAGAGATGGAGATATCTACTTGTCTGCCCACCCGAGATCTCCATATCCCTTCAGATAATCGTCGACGACTACATATCAAGGTCTGGACGACAGTTCTGAGTCATCTGAAAAAAAAAAGGAGCAGAACGCTCACGGACCGGACAAGGCTGCGGCGCACCGGGGCTGAATTGTCTACTGGGAACTCCCGACATTTCTGAGTAAAGCCGCACGGAAGCAGCCAGGAGAAAGTACCAACTGCAACGCAGTCTGTCTGTGTGTGTGTCGAAGAAGGAAAGTAAACGTAGAGCAGAGGAATGCGGCAACATCCCCCGCTGAGCTGGTTGCCACTGAAGTGGGCATCGCCGCGGCTTCCGTTCCAGCTGCATGCAATTGACAGCCCGCCCAGCTGCTCCTTTGTCTTTTTCCTTGGTTTTGAGATTTTCATTCTAAGCACGCTTTCAGCAGGCTGTTTTCTGTGTTTTACATGTCGTTTCGCTTTCTTTGTGCCCGTACGCAGCCAAATGCTGGAGACAATTTTCCCCTACTTGTCGCTTCATTCGTTATCGACCTTGCGTAGAAGCGTGGATGCTTTTCTCGCCGTCGATTTGTCCCGTCTCTCAGAGCGCGCCTCCTTTTCGTCTTTCTTATTCGGAAAGCACGTCCGAAAACAGAGACCAGCGGCCGAGGAAGCAAATTGCGCGTCGCCAGAGATACGGAACGACTGACTTCCGCTCCGCGGCGACGACGGCGTCTTTGTGCACGGAACAAGCCGTCGCTCATCTGCATCTATCGCTTCTATCGACCCTGAGACAGGCATTCCTTTTTTTGCCCGTCCGTCTTGCCTCCACTTCTCTTCTGCTTCTGCTTCTCGTCGAAACTCCCTCGCCGTCGCCTAATCCCTCCACCCTCCCAGGACGGTGGTACCGACGATTCTCGCGTCTGCGACCCGTCTACACTCGCTCTGAAGTCGGCCTGGACATCAGTTGTCCCAACGCACTCCCTTCGAACGAAACTGGTCTGGCACAGCCTTACTGAAAGTGGTAACAGCCGTCCATATACAAATGCATATTTGAATATGTATTTGCTTATTAAGCCTAGAGCATCATATAGAGGTGAACGAGCGCGGTCGTCGTAGGATGTGAAATTCACTACGTTTATCCTTTCTGGCTTCTGTGCCGCCTCGCGCTTCCGTGGCGAGGCCGCATGCATCGCATACGCTTTTCCCTGTTTTCCTTTGCTGCACTGTTTTGTTTATCCCTTTCACAGCCTCTTTGCTTCCCTCGCACCGCTTCCCTTTTTTCCGAGAGCGAATGAAGAGATCTCGACGCTCGTGCACGCCATGGAGGTCACTTCTTCTCCCTCCTTCGTCTTCTCTCCCTTCTCTCTGCTTTGGTCTTACTTCTTCTCGCTCGCTGAGGCGTCTCCGCGGAAACTTAGACGACGACGGAGAGAGCGGGAGAAAGTGGAACTTTTCGTCGGGTGACGAGAGCAGGGCGCTAGGAAAGGACAACGCAGCGTCATCTTTTCCTCAGTCTGAAACTGTGTGTCGGTCTCGTCGGTACTGCGGTTTCGTCGGTCTCTCACGCTCTTGTTCTCTTTCCTTCGCTCCGAATTCCTGTTCCTCTCGTGGTTCTTCTCGCCGTCTCCCTTCTCTCTCTCGTCTACTCTCTCTCACTGATTTGTTTCGTTCTTCGTCTTCTGGTGAACCCCCCGCCTCGCATTCGTCTTCGTTCCTCTGCTGGTCTTCCTCGCGTCGAAAAAATGTGCTGTCTGTGTCTCTCCCTCCCTGGCTTCCTTCCCGCGCTGTCTCCGTCTCTCTTCTTTCGTTTGGAAATTTTCCTCCTCATTCAGGACTCAGTCGCGTCCCGTCATCGTCTTGCCCGAACGCTGGTTTGCCTCTCTACACGCGTTCTTCTCCATCTCCATTCCCTTCCCTCTCTATGTCTCCTCTCTCAGTCTCGCACTCAGCCTCTCTGGCTCGCTGTCTCTCTGCTTCTTCCTCCTCTTCGTCTTCTCTCTGTTCTTCTCTTCGTTATTTTTCTCTCCGTTCTTCTTCTCTCTGTTCTTCTTCTCTCTGTTTTTTCTGTTCTCTCCCTGCTTCCTCTCGCTCTCCGTGCTCTCCCTGTCCGACCCCCCCTCTCCGTTCTTGTCGCCTTTCGTCGCCGCCGTTCTCGCCTTCTCTCGACGCTGCATCTGTGCCGCTGTCAGACGTCCGCGCCCACCGGCAGGAGACTCTTTCTCGAGTTTTTCTCCCTCTCAGACAAGACAACGAAGATCTGGAAAAACGGGTGAAGGAGGCTGCAGAAACGCTGGAAAACGCAGAGCCCAAGCGAGCAACTACAGCGAGAAACGAAGCCGAAGGAGACACCTGTCTCTTCCTGCCTCAGGGGGAGAGGAGGAGAGACGCTGACGCAAGCGAGAGAGAACGCACCGGGAGATCCAAGGAGAGCGAGGAGCAACGGAGAAGCCGAGATACAGACAATACATTTCGAGAGACAGAACATGTGACCACGATGGAAGCAGGAGCACCTGCACTGAGAGCGTTTGAAGAGACCACAAAGAAGAAGAAAGCCGGAGGAAAGAGAAGCACAAAGACCAAGGCATCGGCTGAGGGCCAGGCCGGCTCACAGAGAGAGGTAATCGGTGTTCCAGAAGCCGTCAGAAAGAACAAGAGGACGGAGAAGGCTTGCTCTGCGGGCGCTTCCCTCGATTCCTCCGCGAAAAAGGAGAAGCAACGAGAGAAAACGAAGATATCGAGGAAAAAACATGTTGTCTTCGACCCCAAGGAAGCCTGGAGTGCCTTCCTGAACGCTTCAGAGAATCGGGTCATCGCTTTCTCGGAGTTCCAAGAACAGTGCCGAGTGACAGGGGAGGCGGGTCGTCGAGGTGACCTCCCGACGGACGAGGTAAGAAAGTATCGCTGGCGGATCTTGACGAGGACGGAAGAGAAGGAGAGACACAGACCGGAGTAGACTGCAGAAAGCATTGAGAAACATGCGCGCGGCAAACCGAAACAGATCGAAGGAGGCTTCCGCGCATGCAGGCGAAGCGAGGCGGCGCGGAGATTACTGAGAAATGGATGAAGAAGAAGCGATGGACGAAGAAGGAGAGACGGTGACTGTGAAGAAGGAAAGTGAAGATAATGGAATGGATCGACCGCGAAGAGGAGGAGATATGAGAGATGAGGAAGAAAACAAAGGAAGAAAGGAGAAGAGAAGCTAAAGATGGGAGGAGAGAGACGGAAAAGATGAAGGAAAAAGAGGAGCGAAAGATGGGCGAAGGCGAGAAGCTAAAGACGACAGAAGAAGGGAGACGAACAAGATGAAGGGAAACGTTTGCAAACTCATGTGTTGATCCGTTACTTCATCCATGAACGTTTGAAACGAGAGTTGTTTTTGCAGGTGCGGGTGGTCGTCACCACCGTTGCGGAGCTGGAAGCTCTCCTTCAGTCCCAGTTCGTCGTTTCCTCTGCTTTTCGGCCGTCGTCGCCCGTCGGCGAGGCCTCTGCGCTTTCCTCTTCTCTGTCTCCTCGGTCTGCCGGCGCTTCGTCGCTGTCAGGTCTGTGGAGACCCCCGTTCTCCTCCCTCTCCGGTTGCTCGCCAAGCGCTGCTGCTTTCCTGTCGCCTCCCGCCTCTCTCTGCACTTTGCTTTGCTTGTTCGAGGACGGGAGCACAACTACTCGGTCCTCTAAGCGTCTGACGGAGGCGCGGTACTCGAATCGAACCTATCGCTCTCGCTTTCCAGAGCCGGTGGCATTCCTCCTCTCGCTCGCGCATGCGCCAGACGCGGCGGCGCCCAGAGCACTTGGACCGAGGAAGGGGGAAGACGCTGCAGAAGACCGAGAGACGGAAGAAGCCCGGTCTTCTTCCGCGAACTGTCAGGAGGGACGAGAGAGACAGCGAGGAGAGAGGCGCGACGACGCGAAGATGGTTTCTACTAGGGAGTCCGAGACCAAGAGAGATCGGGGAAGTCGAGAGCAAACGACCTTGCCCTTCAGGTGGCTGCATGTTCTTCTCCCTTGTAATCCGCGGCTCTTTGGAGACGCACGGATGCATCTGAACGGTTCGCCCAGGACAGCTGCGCCGCCTCCTTCGTCCACAGTGTCTTCTTCTCCGTCTTCTTCGTCGGCGTCCTCTTTTCTCTCGCGCTCTTCGTCTGCATGCTCAATGGCTGCAGCCTGCTCCTCTTCGAGCCTCTCCTCTTTCCCCTCTTCCTCTTCGTCTGTCTCCTCGCTGTCCACTTTGACGTCTCTGTGTCTGCAGTCGGGATCCCGCGCGTCTGCAGACGAGCTCACCGAGAAGATTTGGGAGACGATTCGTCTGGTAGCGCACATTGACGGACTGATGCTTCGGAGTGGAGGACCGACGTTCTGTTTCTCTGCTCAAGAGACGCTGCGCCCTCTTCTTCAGAGGTTTCCGAAGGACGGTAGGGAGACGGGGAGCGAAGCGGGCAAAGAGGACGGGAGCCATTTCTCTCGCTGCACAGTGCCAGAGGGCTTCAGGGAACAGGCCGTCGCGCGGAATCGAGAGTCCTAGAGAAACAGCGAAATGCCTGCCAAGTGCCAATTTGGAATCTACACAGACGCACCCGAGGCCTGTGGACTTCGCACCCAGGCGACTCACCGGTCTAGGCAGTTCACTCCGCCCCACAGCGAAAAGAGGAAACGTGCAGGAGCAGGGAATCGACAGAAGAGGCGACCTGTTTCTCGACGTTGGCGTGACTGTAGAGTCTCTTGTGAAGGACAACTCGATGCCGATGAAGAAGCGGCTTCGTTTCCTCGTTTTCCATATGTTCGCTGGCTCTCGACTGTCCCATTCAGGTCCTCTGTTGACGCCTTCTCCCGCCGTTTTGTGTCGTCTGTCTTCTGTGTGTGTGATGCTCCTGCGTGTCAACCTCGCTTCTTTCTGCGACTTTCAGTCTTAGGTTTTCGGACGCTCCTCGACGGTAGCTTGGTGCACTGGCTGCTCCATCCGGACGACCCTGTCGACACAGCGAAGCCGGGCGCCCTCGAGCAGTGCGTGCTGTTGAACGAGCAAGAAGCGAAAACAGCGAATCCAGATTCTTCTCTCCCTTCTCCGCTCCCTTCGCTCTCTTCGTCGGCCTTCCCTCTCGATACCAGGGTGTCAATGGACCTTTCGAGCGACGCAAAGCGACAGAGCGAAGAGGGAGAAGAGGGAGAAGAGGGAGAAGAGGGAGAAGAGGGAGAAGAGGGAGAAGAAGAATTCGACGGCGGAGAAGGGGAAGAAGACAGCGAACAAGGAGAGGCGGAGAGCCGGAGTGTGGAGAGTGGAGAAGCAGGGGCGAGTCGAAAAAAATCGAGCGAGAATGAAAAGACAAAGAAAGCCGGCAAAACGACGCGGCCAGCGACGGAAGAAGACACACTGGAGGTGGCAGACCCTCGTTTAGCTGCTTTCAAGGTTCGCAGAAGGAAAGAGAGGAAACCGGTTCTCGGATGTCTCTCTCTGTTCGTGCGACTGACAGCAGGAGTCCAGGCATGATGTACTCAACTGATGTGGAAGAGCGGCAGTGTCGCAGGATGAAGTCGGTTGCGTTTTTCTGTGCGCTTGTCTTCCCCTAAAATACTGGGAGCAGATTCTCCAGCGTGTCTGTCTTTGCTTTTCTTTTCTATCTGGGGTCGACTTCTCGCCGCTGGAGGTCTCTCGTCTGCCTGCTGCTCGGTGAAACCTTGTCACGTTAGAGGACAGACTGCACTTCCGCTCTCTCTCCTTCTCGTTGGTGTCTGAACTCTCTGTCTCGGACCCGCTTCTTCGATTGTGGACGCCCGGCAACAGTTTTCTTTGTCGACCTTCGCATGCGTTTTCTGCATTTCGTGCGGATCTTTGCACTGTATGCACGAGCCTGTCACACGCCCCATGCACAGATGTCTTCTGCTGTTTCCCTTCGTTTCCGCCTGGCGTCTCCTGTCCCCCGTGGTGAGAGTTACCTTGAAAAAAACTGAGTTTTACTCTCCACCCCAGTTTTTTTTACTCTTGAAGGCACAGAGAGTTGTCTTTAGCACATGGACGTGATTCACCGAAAAAAACGGAGTGCGTCGTAAGCGTTTAAAGTGCAGCTTCACGAGGATGGAAAGGCCCTGCAGCTGTTGTTCTTGTCTTGGGATCTTGGTTGGCGTCGAACGCAAACGTCGCCTTATACGTGTATTGGAGCAGGTGTGAGTCTGTCCGCATTCGCAGGCGCAACTCGAGGTGACTGCGGAAGACAAGGGAGCTTCTGGGGTGTCGTCGACTTCCAGCTTCCACTGGTTCCGAGTCTTCCACGACGCTGTTCTTCTCGCGCGTCTCGCCCTCGCTTCGCGTCACCTCCTTCGGACTCACCAACTTGTCCAGTGCGTCATGTCGCTTCGCGTGCGGTTGACGAGTTCTTTTTTCTCCGTCAAGTTTCTCATGAGCTCCACTCAGAACGCTGTGTGATTTCTGGTTAATTTTGGACTATCCATCTGGATAATCGAGTCCGAATTCCGCTGCTGTATCGAATGCGTTATCTGTCGAGTTCGTGCTTCTGAACAACTTAACGAACTCTACTTTCTCATGCATGCAGTGCACTCTCGGCCACCATGACTTGCTTTTTTCTTCTCTAAGGCTTGTCCAACAGTTCAAATGACAGAACTTTCTTCTCTTTCTACATTCAACCTTCCATCTTCCACTCCCAGTTTTTCGGTTGTCTTGTCTCCCTCGTCTTGCCCCTTTCATCGTCGCCTCTGTTTTTTTCTTGTTTTCACTCTTGGCTTCCCTCAAATCTTCGTGTTCGCGCGTCCTCACCTCGTTTTTCTGATTCTCGCCTCTCCGTCGTAGGCCTCTTCTCGATTGCTGTGTCTCCTCGGCTTCGTGCGTCTCGGTCTCCTTTGTCTTCTCTCCTTTCCTGTGTTCCTGTCTCCGTTGTCTTCTCTCGATTTCTGACGTCTCCATTTCACATATTTGCTTTCTGGTAGGCCGCTGCTAACGCAGGAGATCCCCATGGCTTCTCTGCTCGCCCTCCTTGACGTCACGGGCATTGCCATCCAGCCTCACTGTCACGAACAGCTCAAATCGGCCCTAGATGTGAGAAACGAGGCCTCCTGAACACTTCAACCTCCCTCGCGTTTCTTCTTCCCGATCTCTGTCTCCACTTTTGCCTCATCGGTATCTCTCTTCTCTCCTCTCTCCTCTTCTCCGCTGTCTCTCGTCTCTCTCTTCTGCTTCTCCTCTGTCTCTCTTCTTCTTCGTCTTCTTCTCTGTCATCTTCTTCCTCTCCTCGGTCTTCCTCTGTCATGTGAAATCGACTCTTTCTGTCTCCTTCACTCCAGCTTGCTCACGAAGAAGCAGTTCGCTCCTGCTTTTCGCCTGCGGAGTTTCTTCCAAGGTTCTGCCTCACATTCAAGTCTTTGCTTTGTTGTCTGTCTCGCTGGAATTCCGTCAGTCTTTTTTCCTGCGCATGCGCCGTTCTCTGGCTCCGCATATGCTGTCTCTTTGTGAGGTGGTGCTCTGCCAAGCCATCGCGTTCTCGACTTTGGGAAGGGTCCTGAACGCCTGCACACCGAGCGGCAGAAAACTTCAAGTCTGGAATTGGACGTGACGCTTCTTTGTACGGCTTCTACCGCAACACCCCAGTGCGCGTCAATAGGATTCGTTTTCCTGTTGAGTTCGCTGTTTTCTTCTTGGTTTGCTCTCCATTCTCTCCCGTCTTTTTCTGTGGAAAACGATGCTGAAACAAATCAGAAAATGTGCATCCACCAGCATCTCGACTCCTCTCCCAAGAGTCTCCTGACCTTTTTTGTGAAGACGCAGTCTATACTTTTTTTCTGTCTCTCTGTTTTCAGGCAGCCCTCGTAGCCGTGGAGAAAGAAGTGAATCGAGTAGCTGGGACTTCTTGTGTTCAAGTTGCGTCGCCTCTGCAGCTTTCCAGTTTGCTGTTTGATCACCTCGCGCTTCCTCTCCCTGCTCGGGCAATGGCCGTTCGTGGAAGTCGACCGCGAAAAGCCGCAAAGAAAACTCTCGCGCGCTCCACGGCAGAAGAAGTCCTCCAGGTGCACTTACAACCTGTAGATAGTTACTCTGATTGCTTCTTTGCTTTTTCAGTGCATGACAGTTGATGCGCGCTCACACGTATACATTTCAACGAATGCATGCATCCCTTTGGTCTCTGGCGACCTACAGAGCAGATGTTTTCAAATGCTCCGGATCCCGTCTTTTGGATGATGTCCTTTTTCCTTTTCCTGCTGCGTCGAGGTCGCGGGGACCACATGAGGTGACACAGGTCTTGGGGGGCGTCAGTCCAAAAGAATTCAGCGTTTTCCTTTCTTTTTTCCCTCTCTGCGCCTCTTTCTGTTGATTTTCTCCTCTCGTTGTATCCCCGTTTCCTGTCCATTCTCTTGTTCTTTTCGGAGAGCGAAGTCTCGCGGTGCAGACACCGAAGCTGAAGGGTCGGGGCGAAGCGACGGATCGATCCAGCGTCTGTTCTGCGTCCGTGGACCGGCAAGGCACTCTCTCGATGCAATGCATGTGCGTTTCTGCATTCTTTTCGAAAATTCACAGGAAATCGTGGACCTGCATCCTGTCGTCCCCCTGATCCAGAACTTCAGATCTCTCGCGAAACTTCGCTCGACGTACTTGGAGAGCACAGCTGCCGTGAGTAGAAACTGCTGCGAAGGTCGGGCATTCCGTGCTTTCTTCTCCCCCGTTCTCTTTCTTCTCCCCCGTTTTCTCTCGTTTCCTTTTTGCCTCGTCATCTTTGTCTCCTTCCGGATTTCGTTGCGTAGCTGCGCTCCGCTGTCTCCCGTTTTCTCTCGGGCGTCGCGGTTCCCAGCTGGAAACTCTGTTCGGTCTCGGCTTCCTCTGTGGCTGTCGAGCGGCTTCCACCTTTCCCCGCGAGTCTCTCCAGTTCTTCTCCTCTCCTTCGCCACTCCGCTGCTGTCCTGTGCAGCTCTCCTTGTCTTCTTCGTGCGCTCTGAGTGCGCCTGAGGGGGCGCCGTTCAAAGTTGCGTTCAAGCTCTACGACAGAGAGGAAGAAACCTGTGAGCCAGCTTCCGACAGCGAGACGCAGACAGGAGAAGAAGGTGGAAAGGCGTCAGACACGCACACCTGCTTCGCGGACGCTGCGCGCGACTATCCGGCGCTCTATCCAACGAAGCACCCTCGGTGAGAAAGAGGATTTCCTTGCTTTCTTCCTGCTCTGCTCTCCACTTTCCTGTCGCGCGCCGTGGCGTCGCTGCCTCGAAGCGAACGGATGAGGTGACCCGAACGGGGCTTGGTTCCCTGAGTTTCCTCTCTCTCTCGTTTCCTTGTTCGACTCCTGTTGCGCCCTCACGTTCCCCTCTCCGCCGCTGCTTCGTGTGCGCCTCTGTGAGCCTTTGCTTCCGAGTCCTCTGTGTCCAGAGACCATCCAGACTTCTGTCCACATCCAGACTTCTGTCCACATCCAGACTTCTGTCCACTTTGGCTGCCTCCTTCCTTTTGAAGTTCGCCTGTCAAGACACTGGGGCGACGCCGTGGCTTGTCTCGCACCTCGAAAAAAGCTGTGCACAGGGAAAGTTCCCTGAACGGACATGTTTCTCCTTGAGTTCCTGTCTCTCTCGAGACTGCCTCTCTGCACAAAGGCGAAGAGCGAACAGAGACGAACAGGCTTTCACCGCGAGACTACGTAAACTTGTCTACACTTGAGAGGCTCTCTTTTCTGAGATACCTCTCTCTGCAGAGGCAGCGACGCGCGCTGGGGTCTTTCACACTGACACTCACATCTCTCTCTCCGCCTTCGCGGCGTCTTCGTGCTGTCCCGACGTTGTCGAAGAGACCTTTCTGTCTCGTACTTGCCCGACTCGCGTAGTGCGTCCTCGACTGCGCCTGCCCTTCTGCACCTCGTGAGTTCTGTGCTGCCGCTCTTCCGCAGAGTCTTCACGCGGTGGAACCAGACTCGCACCGTCACCGGCCGTCTTTCTTCCTCGTATCCGAATCTGCAGAATATCCCTAAAGTCATGGTGCTTCCGTCTCTCTCTTCTCTCGCATCTTCTCCATCTTCCTCTTCTTCCTCTTCTTCTTCCTCTTCTTCGTCGTCTGGTTCTCCTTCTTCGCTCTCTTCGAGTTCGTCGGATTCTTTGTGGCCGTTGTCCTCTCAATTGCCAAAGGCGGTGAATTGCCGTGAGGCCTTCCGTGACGATGTTCAAGATGGCTCGGCTGTCGTCGTTGCTGCGGACTACGCCCAGATCGAAATGCGGCTTCTGGTAGGAGAAAAGAGCTTTTCTTCGCTCGTGCATACTCGTTGTGTGTGCAGAGGGGACAGACTCTCTGCGGCGGACCCTCACCTTCACTTCTGGATTCCTTTCGTCTTCCTTGTTCTCCTTCGGTGCACTTGCCGTTCACAGTTCTCTCTTCTCATTCTTTCCTCTCTCTCTCTCGTCTTCTCTTTCGTTTCTTTCGCTTTCGTCCGTTTCTTCTCCTTCTCCACTTTTGTCTGGTCTCCCCCTCATCACCGGTACTCTCGCGTTCGAGCTCTTTTTTCTCTTCTTTCTCTCTCTCTTCCCTTCTCGTTCCCATCCTTTTCGTCTCTCTGTTCTTCTTGCTGTTCGCTTTTCTTCTCCTCGTTGCTCTCGCCCGTTCGCTGCCTCGAGTCTTGGTCTCCTGGAACTTCTGCCTCCTCTGCTCTCCGCCTGTTTGTCTGCGCCTCATCTTTACCTGCGTACCCCGCCTCTCTCCGTCTTCTCCGTTTGCATCTCCTCTCGCTCGTTTCTTTTCTCCCTCCCGTTGCTCCTGCGATTCGCGTGCTCTGCCCTCTTCGCCCACTCCGCCTTCTTCGCCTCCTGCTGCCTCAGTCGCAGTCCACGCTCTTCGTCTCCTGCGCTTCTTCATGTCCACGTCTTCACTCTTCTCTCCTTCCCCTTCCCGGCCGCTGTTTTACCGCGCAGGCTCACTTCTGCGGAAACGGACCTCTGCAGTCGCTTCTGACGGGTCGAGCCTCGCGAGAGGGTCGCGGGGGCGCCTCGGAGGAAAACGACTCGCAGGCGCCCATCGACCTCTACAGAGAAATGGCCTCCTTGTATGCGGAGATCCCCTCTCACGAGGTGACGAAGGAACTCCGAGACAAAGTAGGCGAAGCGTCCGCTCTCCGCGCCTCAAAATCGTTCCCGCGAGAGACTCAGAACCAGCTCTCCCGGGTGGCGCCGGCCCGTCGCTTTGGTCTACATTCCTCTCTCGAGGACTGTTTGCCTGCTTCTTCGGGGAGGCGCGGCGCTGGCGAACCACGCGAATTTCGCGCATTGCATCTGTGGAAGAAAGTCGAAACCCTCTCTTCGCAAAAAAGGACTCTCTTGCAAAAACACAACACTTACCGGACTCGGCGGATGCGTCTGTCTGTTGGAAACAGCGACCCGTGGGAACGCCTCGCAGAAACAATTCCGAGAGGGAACTGCGAAAAAAAACCGCTCATCTGTCAACGCATTCGTGCATATATATATATATATATATATGTCGTGCATATATATATATATACATATATATATATATATATATATATATGGAGATGTGGGTGTTTATTGGATTGTGTATGAACAGAGGTGCAGTTGAGCGGGACGCAGTCAGAAGAGCTCAACGCATTTCTTGGAGACTTCGTTGCGATTGACTTGGTCTTGATTCTGTGTTTTCGTGGTTTCAATCTTTTTCCATGTCTCTGTCCTCAGGTGAAAGTCACTTGTCTCGCCTTGATCTACGGCAGCGGCACATGCACAATTGCGAGGCAAATGAACATTTCCTTGGCGGCTGCTTCTGCCTTTCGCTCGAAATTCCTTTTTGTCTTTCCGGATGTGTCACACTTCATTCGGAGCATCATAGCAAAAGGTCGCGAAGACGGCTTCGTCACGACCCTCACAGGTGAAAAGCGAACCCCATGGCCCAACTCGATAAAACGTTCCGCTGGTGTCTCTCTCTTTTCTCGTGTCTCCGTCTCCACACAAACATCCACGCCTATCTACCTACCTATCCCTCTAGGCGGCGCTTACACATGTCAGCGCATATATATATATATATATATGCTTGCTTGCATGTATGAATTTGTGTGCATGTATAAGCATGCTCACTTGTGTTGACGTGCATGCTGATACCGCGAGAAAAGCAGACGGAAACATATATATATATATATATATATATATATATATATATATAAATATAAATATATAAATATATGAATATATTTGTAGGAGAGCCTGTAGTCGTGTGTGTGTATGGGCGCCGTGTGCTGGACAAAGGCATGTAGAGCCTGTGCTGCTTGCGAATTCCTTTGAATGCTCATCGGTGAGGGCCTCGACGCTTTAGAGCAGAGTGTGCGCGCGTTTCGCTTCGTTTTTTCTCTGTGTGGGGAGAGAAAGTAGAGAACTCACGCGTTCGCGTTTGAAAAAGTCTGGAAGCAGCCAGTGCAGCGGAGAACGTTTTGTGTCTAGGAAGAAGGAGATACGTTCCGGAGGCGAAAAGCAACAGCAGCCACGTGAGAGCTCTCGGCGAACGCCTCAGCGTCAACAGCTGCATTCAAGGATCAGCCAGCGACATCATGAAAATCGCCATGATGAGACTTCAAGCTGAACTTCTCTCTTTGTAGGTCGCGATAGACGCGTAGCGACATGCGCATTTCCTGGGAGTTTCTCCTCCCCCCGCCTCCGTCTGTGTTGTCTGTACTTTCTACCGACATGTGGACACGTAGATTTGTCTTTTCTCCAGAGATGTGCATCGAAACACAGATATTTACATCTGAAAAATATTGTTACCTAAATACCTACATATATGTATATGTATAACTGCATATACATGTACGTGTTTGTGCACCTATCTGTCAATCGACCATATATATATATATATATGTATGTACACACACATAAATCCATCTGTATATACATTTATAGTTGTTGACAGATAACTGCTTGGCACCCGAATGATGCATTAGCGAGGATTTAGGTTGCAGATGCGTGAGTCGAGATTTCCGGCCTTTCTTTATGGAGTCCTGTACAGCTGTCTGTGAGGAGCTCCTTGCATGCGAACATCCTGCAGAAGCGGCCGTCTTCAGGTGTTTAACTGGGTTTTTCGTGCTTATGTACAAACGAAGTCCTTCTTCCGCTTGTGTTTGTGTTTGGGGAGTAGCAGGTTCCATTTTCATCATGTAGTGAGAGAACGCGTGGCGCCGAAATTGCTTTTTTCTGAGTTTTGTGCTGTGTGCCGCAGCCGCTGTTGAATTCTCGTAGACTTCAATTCTCTCTGGATGTTTATTCACCTTCTGCCCCGTTCCACGTGTGAATGTCTTCTGTCCGTCTCTCCACTTCTTCTTTTCTCCTGGCTGTGGTTCTCGTTTCGCAGTCCTTGGGCGCCGGACGCGCTCCCGCCTCGGCTTCTGCTGTCTGTCCACGATGAGCTCGTGCTGCACTGTTCGCTCTCGCATCTCGCGCCTCTGTCAAAAATGATAAAATCGAGTCTAACTGAAAACATGCCTGTCGACGTCCCTCTCGACGTCTCCATCAGTGCAGGTCCGACATGGGGAAACCTGACGAAACTCACTGTCTGACTCCGCTTCACCTGCATGCAAAGTCACCTCTCCCCTCCCCCCGTACACAGCCTCACATGTTCACATACGTAGGATACATGTATCGTATACACAAGTATATATCTATGCATGTTTTGTTTGTGTGTGTTTTCTCCGCGAGCACATCGGCACACACACACACTTAGGTAGATCTGTTCGCGCATGTTTCTGTGGGGATTGCGCTGGCCCGGTTCAGGGCGGGGACGCGGTGCTGCCTGTCTGCACTGGCGAGTCGACCCTGAGTTTCTCGAGGAAGAAGAGTGGAGAAAAAAGAACCTCGAAGAAGGAGGGAGGAGGAGAGGGAGGAAAAGCGTTTTTTCCTGCACAGAGCATCGAAGACGCGCATCAACAAGCGCCTCCGAGGAGACTCGCCACATTTGCAAAGATCGAAAAGACATTTGTTGTCTCGCGGGAGAGTGCCGAGGGAAGAATTCCAGAGACGCCATAGCCCGCGGGCGGGTGTCTCCGCAGCCGCGCCGCCGCTCCAGAGATGTCTGTTGTCGCATTGCCGTTTGCTTCCGCACATGTCTCCGCTTGCCGTTGCTGGTGCAAGACTTGTGAAGACAGGTTATTTGACTTTTAAAGAAGAGTTTGTCGCCTTTGGAGGGTCCCGACCGACTCCTCGCTTGCCAGAAACATGCCGACCTTCACGCCCGAGGCCGCTGCTCTGGTTGTGTTGGAGAAAAAGAGTTCCGTGGAAAGGGTGTCCAGTTTCTTTATCACGCGTCTGCAAGACGGCGAAAGCTGACTCTCAACGGCAGCAGTGTTGAGCTCTGTGTTGCCGCAGTCTGCCCGTAGTTTCCTCACAGGTCCGGCGTGTCTTCGGAGACTGCGTCGCTCTCCAGCGAAAGAAGTGGAAACTGGACTCGCCTACTCTACTAACATTTATAGCGAAAACACAGAACGTTCTTGATTCGCCTGACTCAGAGCATTTGTTTCGAATTCAGCAGCGGGAAGGACAACTGGCTCTAGATGCTGCACATCCTCCTATGTCGAACAGGAAAAACTGAACTCGCTGAATTTTGAGCTAAATTTCGACGCCGCTCTCTGAGGCAGCTGTCCCCACAGGCGACTCTGCTTTCTGATGAGACCAGAGACAGTGACAGAACGGGGTCTTTTCTGCTGTGGGAAAGGGAAGTGACTTCTCTTCCTTCCGTCTCCTGTGTGAGAGAACAGAGCTTCTCCCGTGCGGGACTCTCTCTGCGGCTTCCCTGTCAAGAAACAGGAGCCTTCCCTCTCGCCTGGGTCCCTCTGCTGCCCTTTTCTGAGAAAAAGAAGAGGCAACACACACAGGCGCTGCTGAGGGTCCGTGCAGCAAAATCGACTTGTCTTTTGCTGACGAGAAACATTTGAGACGGAAGGCTCGCGACTTGGGGAACGTGGACAGCCGTAGCCGGGGCCGGCGCCGCACGAAGAGTGCCGCGAGAAACACAGACCAAGGCAATGCACAGAGCGGACGGAAGAGTCGAGGAAGCAGGAGATAACGAAGTTCTGACTGGGGATAGAACAAAGGACGGTAAGGTGCACGAATGAAACGTCGACGCCACAGTGTCTGGCAAAAGAAAGAGAAAAGAGGAAAGGAGGGCGAGTTCTAGAAGCCGAGAAGGGACAGGAGCGACTCTCCGCAAGAAGAGAAAGACGCAAGACGCTAAGAAATGTCTAGAGTCTTCACAGATGGAAATTCTGCGGGTTAAAACGGGCATGTAGGCAGTGAGACGCAGATCCTGCAGAACGGGCTTTCGACTTTCTTCACTTCCGTTATTCCCGGAAGAAGAGACTCTCGAGGCGAAAGGGAACAGACGAGACAGCGAGAGAGACACCTGCCAGCACAAAGAGACAAGAGAGCACCGCCGTCACGAACCGCAGAGAAACCTCACACGTAGTGAGACGAAAATGTGAGAGCGCAGCAGACCGACTAAAGATGAAGAGACGGGATGTAAGCGAGGACCTGAGGAAAAACGAGAGATGCTTTTCTTTCTGCGAGAGAGCAGATCGAGGAAAAGCAGGGCGAAGGACGACCGGGGCCTCCAGGGTCCCGCGAAACAACGTCTAATCTTCTTTCAGCAATTGTTTCTCCGTCGCCGTCGCCCTTGCTGCCTCAGATCCTTCTTCCTGTTCAGTGTACTCTGATTCCTTTGTGTTTCTACAGGCAATGCCTTTCTCTTTCTTGGCGTCGATCTGCGATGCTGTCTGGCTTGTCTCTGTCAGTTTCACCTAGGTAGCGTACACCTACACGGGAGGAAAGAAAGGAAGGTAGAAGAGAAGATTTTCTGCCTCTCTGCCGCAAAGTACGCATGTGAACGAGAAAAGACAACAGATGAGTCTCTCTCCCTGTTTTCAAAAGACGTAAATTAGCGGAAGGACTCTACGGTTCTGCTCGCTCGCCGATCTCCTCGAGTTTGCCAAGTCTTAAGGTTCGCCGTCTTCGTTCTCGCCGTTGAAACACGCTGCTTTTCTTTATTGCTTTATCGTGAGAGTCAAAGAAGACCGAGAACTCACCACGTGAAACTCCTTGATAGCTGTTACAACTGCCCGCTGGAAAAAAATGCAGAAGAAGAACCTGCTGGCAAGACACGCGGTGTCTCCACTATGGGGCGGGGTGTACAGATATGCTCGAGACTGCAGCGCTCGCGACAGTCGCGGCTTCTGGTCGAGTTCTTTTTCGCGCGAAGAATTTCTCTTTTTCTCTCGAAAGAAGTGGTGACGAGTTCGGTTCTCGCACCCGAAGATCGCGAATCCTCCCGCAAGTCCGTCCAGAAAACGTTTTCCATCGTTGCTTCTCGCTGTTTCGCGACGACAAATCGGCCACAGCCCGTGTTCGGCCTCGGCAGGTTGACTGCTGGGAGGAACCAGTCCGGAGAAGAATTTGAAATAGGCAGGAAATGGAAGCGAAGGAGATAAACCATCGAGAGAACGCGGGGACCCGAGAGCGAAGCGTGAGCCGAAGATGTGCGCGGAGAAAACGCTGAAAAGTTCCTCCCGTCTCCGTCTCCTCCTCACCGCCCAGCTTCCCGACAGAGACCGATAGTGTGGAACAACAAACGACCCGAGAGCGAGGAGAAAACGGAGGAAGAGAAGTGAAGAGAAAAGGATGACAGAAGGTAATGCAGCAGGCGCAGAGCAGAGACGAACGCGGAGATCGTGAAAGAGGTCCGGAAACTCGCAGTGAGGCGGTTCTTGTTGACCACGAGGCGTGGAACGAAAAGAGACAAGGAAGACAATCGGGAGAGGATAGGAAGGAAGAAACAAGACAGCGGAAGGGATTCGAGGGTGACAAGAAAGGAAACGACAGAGATGGCAATCCCTTCGTACATCAGCTCCGGCGCGAGCTTCCCGCGACGAGGCCCCAAGGAACTCCGCCGTCTTCGTCTGTCCTCCTCCCCTCTCCCTCTTTCTTCCTTCTTTCACCATTCTCCTTCTCGCACTTCTCCACTCTTCGTTTCGTGCTGTCTTGCCCAGTCTACACCTTCTCCTGCTTCTCTCTCTTCTCCTGCTTCTCTCTCTTCCCTCTCTTCCCTCACTTCGTCTTCCTCTTCTCTCCCTTCTGCTCTCGCTTCTCCTCTCTCTTGTCCTCTCTCTTCTCTCCCTTCTTCTCTCTCTTCCCCTCTCGCTTCTTCTTTTTTTTCGCTGGTTCTTGTGCACTCCTCGTCTTCAGCCTCTGAGTTGGAGAGAGAAGGGAAGGCAGCTCGGTCTCGAGCGTGCGCCCTTGCGCTGTCTCTACAGCGTCTCGCGGTGGAGCGTAGGCGGCGAGAAGAAGCCAGTGGAGAGGAAGGAGTTCGAAGAGGAACGCAGCGGACGAGAGAAGAGGAGGAAGATGAACGAATCGCAAGAATCCTCGCGGAACTCGTTGCTTTCGCCCAGAAGGCGGCCATGAGGGAAAAGGAAGAGTCGCGTCATCGGCCTTCTTCTCCTTCGTCTTTTTTCTCTCTGTCGCAAATCTCTTCTTCCTCTTCTTCCTCGTCTGTCGCTTCTGAGTCTCGGCCTTCTTCCTCGTCCAGCACTGCGAAAGAGAAACCGCCTTCTCCTCTCCAGTGCTGCGTCGTCTTGCATGCATGCGCGACTTTACTGTCTCAGCGCGAACTCGAATTTCCCAGGAGAAACAACGTTTCAGTCGACAAAAGACAGAATCCTTTGAGAGAGCCGACAAACGTGGACTGGAGACACCTGCCTCTCTACCCCTTTCTCCGAGAAGAAAGCTCCTCTCAGACGCCTCCGCCATCTTCGCTTTCAACTTCTTCACATTCTTCTTCTCTTTCTCCTTTGCCTTCTTCCCCGTCTGGCCTCCTGTCTGCGTTTCCTCCTGGTGTGCTGTTGCTGCACGTGGCTGCACTGTACATACACCGGAGCTTTGCGCTCCTGCATCTCTGTTCCGTCAAACAGCTCGTGATGCTGACGAGCGTGTTGAGCCGCCTTCTGCCTCTTCTTCCGTTTCCTTCCTCGGCCTCTCGAGTTCGTTTGTGCGGCAGAGCGCTCGCGCTTCGGCTTCAAGAAGACGAAGAACACCGCCGTCGCTTCCGCGAGAATGAGGCGAGGAAAAAGAAGCAAAAGAAGAGAAGAGAGCGACAGAGACTCTTCGTGGCGACGCCCAGGTCATTCGCTTCCGACGCGGCGTCTTCTCCCCGTCCTTTCGACTCTTCTTCGGCCGCTTCGCGTTCTCAGGCAGCGCATGTAGAGAGGGAGGGAAACGCTCAAGGAAGCGAATCCGAGACAAGAAAAAACGAGGATCCTTTCTGTGAAAACTGGACTCCTCCGTCGCCTGCAGCCGGCAGAGAGCTATCCACCTCTTGCGGTGGGCGAACGCCGTCAACCGCGTCGGTTGACTCGGCGAACAAGGGCGAGGAAGAGGGACATGAAGGAAAAGACGAAACACAGCGTCTTTCTCTCTCTGCTTGCGAGAACCAGGTGGATGCCTCTGCACTCTCTCGGAACTCGCAGGGACTTTCCGATTCTTCAGAGACGTCTTGGGATTCCGAAAGTCGCGCGAGAAACGCCGGGCACCATGAGGAGCGCGATTTTGCGTCTTCGTTCGCGTTTACTCCTGATAAGGCTGTCGTGAGTGCGCTCCTCGTTCTCGCGCTTCGTCGTGTTTCCCTGCGGGTGAAAAAGCAGAAACGAGACGGCACAGGCCTCGAGCTCCTCTCTCCACACTCGCTTTCAGCCCTCGCAAACGCCGTCGCTGTCCTCTGCACACAGTCTCTTCCGCAGCTCCTCGACAAGGCTGCTCGAGTGGACGCCTCGCGCAGACGCAGCCTCTCCACG
Source organism: Toxoplasma gondii ME49 (assembly GCF_000006565.2). NCBI lineage: Eukaryota > Apicomplexa > Conoidasida > Eucoccidiorida > Sarcocystidae > Toxoplasma > Toxoplasma gondii. The sequence goes on from NC_031471.1 coordinate 2,583,030, forward strand.
GTGTTTGTACACCCCAGCGAAGATGAGCATGGAGGCGAAGCACCCAGAAGAACACACGCAGACAGAAACGAGGGGAGAGAGGAAGAGGAAGAAGAGATGCAGTGTGAGAGGGCAAGAGAAGAGAGAAGAGAGATGAGTCGAGGAGCAACGCTCCAGGTGGGATGCAAAGAAGAAAGTCAGGTTCAAGGGAGTGCAGAACATTTACAAAAAAGAGAGGAAGGAGAAGACAGAGAGGAACCGCAGCTGCCTTCCTTCAGAAGAGAGACAGAGACGCTGCAGTCTACGAACAAGAAGTCAGTTCAGTGGAGAAACGCGGAGACGCTCGAGGAACCCAATACTGAGTCACCGTGGACACTCGCGACAAATGCAAGTGGCGCATGCAGTCGAGGTATCCTCGACCTGTCACCTCCAAAGAGTCACCTCTTTTCTCCTCTCTCTTTCACTGAGTCTCCTCTCCAGGGCATCTCTCCCTTGCTCGCTCCCTCCTTTCTCTCTCTTTCTTCCTCGAGTCCTTCTTCCTCCGCTTCTGCCTCTAGTTCTCTCTCTTCTCCTTCTTCTCCTTCCTTTTCGTCTTCTCTCTCTTCCGCCTCTTCTTTTGCTTCCTCTTCATCTGGCGAGGAGTCTCCAGAGATGTTGACTGCCCAGCTTGGTGCGATGGCGGGCGCTGCAGGTCGCTGTCTCTTTTTCGAGGAGACGAAGAAGCGCGAAGAAAACTGGTTTCTTCAAGCGTGCGTGAAGCAGCTGCCGCTTTTCAAAAGGAAGGATCTGGCCGTGCTTCTCCCTGCTCTTGTGCGCCTGCGCGCGTTTCCCTTCTGCGACGGAAGCCAAGACGAACCTGGAGAGGTACACTCCGTCCCTGAATTGATTTCAGGCGACAAACAGGAAGTCAAGAAATGGATGGCAGAAACCAACACTACCAGCATGAGTCCACCTTGCCACTCGTAGTCGTACACCTTTGCGACTTTGTTTACACCCCGTCATCTTCACACAAGGAATCGATTTAATATATATATATATATATATGAAGATATATATATATATAATTCTATTTATGTGTGTCTACATATTCATATACAAACAAATACACATGTCTATAGCTATATCTGTATATGCTTATATGTATGTATATGTAGGGGGACGTGCATGCATCTACACATCGAAGGACACATCGAAGGATAGGTATATTTATAGGTCTACGTAGATGCGTATCGGCATGCATTTGTATACATGATTTCAATTCTGCATAAAAGAGGCTAGTCTCCCTTCGAGAGTTCTCCCTTGTGTTACAGCGGTTGTGCTTTCTTGCGGTCGTTTCAGTTGCACGCGCCTCTCTGACAGAGAGGGTGTTCACGTTTTTTCGCGTCGACGTTTTTTGTGGGGTCGTTGAATGTGCGGAAGACTGGCGCTGCGGAGAGACAGGTGTGTAGGAGAGCATTATGTGCTTTCTTTTCAGCTTCTTCATCGCCTGCCTCTTCGCCTGCTGGACTGTGTCGGCACCATGTCTCCTGAAGACCTTTGTCACCTTCTACCGGCGGCCTCTGTCGTCTTTTTCTATTGCGCGAAACGCGGGAGTTCTCTGTTTCCGTCTGAAGAAGGGAAGTCGAAGAGAGCAAAGCGAGAGAACTTCATGACCAAAACAGCGTCCATGGCTTACGCTTTGTGCTCCACATCTCCTCGGCGTGTCGACCTTCCTGTCTCGTCACTCGAGGAAAGAACAGAGAGACAGTGCAGGGCTACGGCAGACAGAACGACACAGAAGGACAAACGGAGAGCGCGACGAGAGGAAACCTCAGCAGCCGACGGACAAGGAAAGAAAGAGGCTTGGACGGAAGTCAGCCGGCTGTGGTTCAAGGTCGTCGAGGCAACGAAACGGCAGAAAGAAACGTTGCACTTTTGAGGGACGAGCGGAACCACATGGGGGCGGAGCGTACTCGAGAGGGACGCCACAGAGTCAGGAAGAGAACTCATGCAGATGCAGAGAAACTCAGCCATGGCCAAAATCGACGCTCGGTTAGCTACAGTGACCGGGCACTCGAGACGCTTCAACGATTCCCACACTGGTGTACAGGAACGGGTTAGTGACTGTTTGTCGATGCGTCTCCAGAAAAGTCGCTCGTGGGATGGGGTCTGCGAGTTGCCACACGCAGACGCAAAAAATCGATCATGGTCCTATCCAGCCGAATGCACTGCTGAGGAGTCGCTCCCTCTCAGAGACGAAGGACGCTGTACACGTCCGCGGATCTGTATGTCGGGAGAGGCGTAGGCATTCGTCTGTGGAGTTTTCTGTTGCAATTCCCTCTCTCTGTCCTGGCCATATGCTGAAATGATGCTCGCGTCCTGCTCTGCGACGACGCGCAGTTCACGCGTTTCGACCCGGGAAACACAGGGAACACGAGAGAGTCCTTCCAAACACAGGTGTGGAGAGGTACACACCGAGCAGAGACAACGCGCTTCTGGTCCCTAGATTTGGCGCCTCTGCTTGGTGTTTCCTGTCTCTTCAGTTTGCAGTCGACCCGCTGGAACGAGGGTGACTCATCAGTATGCGCTGTCTTTGGAGTTTTGGAGACACGCCAGCAAGTGACGAGGCAAGCTTTTCTGTGGCTGCAAGCGTGGGTTTGATGACAAGAAAACGACAAAGGAGGACGTGCATGCTTTCTAGCAAGAAAAAGAATGAGGTGGTAGGCGGGATGGAACAAGGAAGAAGGTACAGAAGAAACGAGGGACGTGCAGCGAGATGTGTGCGCCCCGCTAGAGTAATTGTGCTTCCCATTCTCGAGGAGCCAATGTTGTTTTTTTCGTCGCGTTTTAGACTCAATGTCAAGCGAATAAGCTATATTTGACCCTGCAGGTATTTCTGAAACGCAATGGCCTTTTTACGGCACTTTCTGCTGGTCTTCGAAGCCTGTTCCATCGCTGGCAGAAAACTGGCGAACGACGGCGCTCCACCGTGGTACATAAAGACAATGTTTCCTCGTTTCAGCTTTTCACGTTCCTTCTGCACTCCCTGCGGAAACGAAAGGCAGTCCCCATGCCTGGTTTAGTCTCATTAAAAAGAAACCTAGAACGGTTTTTGTCTCTATGAGTCGACGGGAACGGTTCGAATCCACCCACATTCGTTTAGGTAAAACGCGTTTCCTAACGAGCTGGCGTGTCGCGAGGCGCGTTGTCCTCGCAGTACCGGAGGAAATTGGCTCACAACGCTGTGTGCCCTAGGCGTGAAAAGCTCACAGTTCCTCGAGGTCGCAGGTGCAATCTAATAAAACAGCAACTGCGCGGGACGCCAGCGTAGACGTCCGGAACTGCACATACCGTCGTCTTTAGTGTAGCAGAAAAGCACGCTCCCCTCAGCTTTGCACACCGAGGAGAAATTGCCAAGAAGAGTGAACCCGTATGCGTTTCTCACATACTGCCACTGCACATTCAAGGTGCTGCAGCGCGTGTTTAGACGAGCAGGGTCATGTGCTGGAGAAAAAATGTCACGCTCACGCTAGAGGCACTCGACCTCCCCTGTCGACCTCTCGGAAGAAAGGGATAGTTGAGCAGAGCACCCTTATCTGCGACTTCTATTTACCGTCTGTCTTGGTAGGTTTAAGCAGCAAGGGGAGGATATGGGATGTACACATGGCGTTGCTGAAGTTTTCTCCGGTGACACTGCAAGTGTCATCCGGTGGCGGCGTCTGACAGTCACGCTTCTCTGGTCAACTATATGCAGAGAAAGGAAACAGACGCGTCACAGAAGTTGATGTGGAACGAAAGGCCGGCGCTGTCTCGTGAAAGAGTTTCCAGTCCACTACACTGAAATGTATGCCAGTGAGTATAACCAGACCATTACCCAATCCACTATCGTTAGCGGCATTTAGACTGTCTGTTGTTCGTTCGTCCTCATCACGGAGGACAAACTGCTGGCTCACTCGATTGTAGCTCCGGGATCTCGTGGAATTTGCCTACCGTTAGGAGTTCGAAGATCATCCCCCTTCTCTGCCGTGTAAGCGTTTTGCAGTCGATTAACGTGTGCAAGAAGAACCCTCAGATACTCTTACAGTTTGCGAAATTCTGAGCTGTGTTCACGTAGAAACGTTTCATGCATTCTACTGCTATCCATCTACCATGAGCGAAGGGAGCAAAAGGGTGGTGGCAGCCGCGCTGACCTTCTTTGCCGACTTCGGACGGGGGGACATTTCAGGGAAACCTACAGTTACTTCTTGCTAGCAATCAGTAGCATTCGTGTGGTACTTCAACGGTTCGTTTGTCTGTCGCGCCCTGCTCTGCGTTATGACGTACCAACAGAAGCAACGAAGAGCTGGCGTCCGCGTATTGACAAAACACGTGTGGCCGTAAAAATCACGATTTTTTGACCGGTAGTTCGGCAGAGCGGCTTCGCCAATTAAACGCTTTCTGAAGAAATGAGGATGGACCCTCCTGCGGAAACGTTTTACGCTTTTTGCTTGGGTTGCAGCCCTACCGATGATTTGAGTCTCCAAGAGGCTATCTTGTAGCCCTCTTGTCGTTTAATGTGTGTCTGTGTTAAAACGTGCTTTTTAGGAATTCGTATTTTTCAAGTGAAGCGTGTTACTTGAGGAACCGCCCGCTTCGTACGCCGAATAAAACAGTCCGAAAAAAGCCCCCAAGATCGAAACGAAGATCGACGTCTCGAGCATGTCAGACTCACATATTCCACTCCACACCATGTGTGTCACTATGAATCCCAATCGTTGCTGTATACGACGTGTGGAATTATTCAGAGTCGTGAGACATTCAGCGGCGAGCACGTGCGATCCTCGGCGTTCGGCGTCTTGGAAACGGTGGAAGGTAAGGAGACGAGTCCGTTTTTGGCTCTCCAGTTGTCGTCACAGGATAGCGACACACTGGCCGAAGCTGTTTCTTTTCGAATTGATCTTCTTGTCGCGTCCGACCACGAGCTGACCTGTATATTTAGGGGGTCTGTCGCCTTTCTTCCGGTTTATCGCGTTGTGTTGTTTTTCTGTGTAGCCAGAGTCAGAACAGGGCCATCGGAACCGCTACGGCACTCAGGAGGCACACTTTTTCTCGCCTTCGTTACCTCTCTTTTAACAGCGGTAATGTGGTAAACTGGACGGGAGCGCGCAAGAAGGACTCTCAGGGCATGAGAAACAAGCGCTACATTTACCCTAAAGTGAGGAGAGTGGTTTCGTTTGTGTCACACAGTATAGAAAAGTGTAGACCAACCAGGGCAAGTGGGAGTAGGAGAGTCGTTCGACATCTGATAGAGGTAGGATCTCTCTTTTGGCGTCTGCACAAGGAGCAAATGATGAGGTCGATCATTTATAGTGCCTCGAAACCAGCTCTCTACTTGAGTTCGAGTACTCGAGGCAGTGAATCCGGGCTTCAGATGGTGTGTTTGCTTCTCAGGTGTCTACAGTTGCTGACTAGATGTGCATTTTTCGATGCTTTGCTGTGGCTTGTTATCAAATGATGCTTTTTCCTGGCGCCACACCTCCGTTTTTTCGTTGTTTTACTTGGGCATTATTTTTCCCCTGGCTCATGTCCGGTCCCCGCTAGTGTCTGAGCTTCACCATCTCCAATCGGCTCCGCCTGACGACAGCTGAAGCTTCGCTATTAAAACATGAGCTTGGTGTTTATGGTCCAGAAAATTTTAGCTATGTGGTTTTCAAGATAACAACGAGCCAATAAGTCTCCCCTTTAGCTAGAGCGAATCGGTATGTTTTTTTACCACGAATGGTAAAGCCCCCTCCCCCCACACACTGCCTGTCCGTGTTCAACGCAGAATTCGTCTCGTTTGCAACGTGCTTGTCGTGTCGAGACTCTGCTTCATAGTCTCTTGTGGAGGCGGACCGGTACGTGATCTTTTCCGCCTTTCTTACAAAACAAGTGGTTCTTTCGTTTCATGTTCAGTGGAGCTGCCTCCTCAGCCCGTTTTCCGCTTGCATTCTTCTACACCTCTTCGCTCGAGATCTTTTTTCCACGCGGAAATGCCAAAATGTTTCTCCCTGTATCCCAGAGACAGAAAGACGTCTGTATCTACCTATTGCTGTGATCCTCCAGACAGTGTGTGTATTTGGACTGGCGATCCTTGGATCACACCCTTTTCTGGATGGCAGAAAAACAGACAGGTGGTTGTTTTCTTACTCGTGCATAGCAGCAGAACGAAGCGTCTTTTATGTGCCGATAGAGAACGCTTTCTCATTAGCAAAGTGAAGCCAGGTGGCGATTCTGAGTTGAGTAACGCTACCTCTCGTTGCACGCTTGTTTGTACAACAGAATGGTAACCTTGTCTTTCAGTCAGACGGGGGGTTGAGCTACTCCACAGCGGGAATCGTTCCCGTTTTTCTGAGACCTTAACGAGGAGAAAAACAGCTGCTTCTTCGTTCATGAGTTGAGCCAGATAGGCAGGAAGATTCGTGTGCACCGAATGCATCGGATGTTCTTTCGTTAGTACCCTTCCTTGCTGTCTGCTTGAGTGTAACGCGTAATACCGTAACCAGAGTTAGACACACGCTTTCTGCGAATTTTCTTCGTGGCCGTTGCGGACGTCTGCCTTCTGGAAGCGGGAGTTGTCATTTCAGTGTCCGCGTGTTCTCGTCGTACGAAGGTCCCCTGCCCAATCAGTCCTTGGAACAAGAACTGTTTTTGCTTCCTGTCCAGAGTTGAAGACCAAGGAAATGCCCGTGCAGATTCAAAAGATGCTAGAGCGGGTTTCAGAAAGATCTCTAAATTAAGAAATCTGTTGGCGCTAAGGACGCATCGCTATGCCACTGCATCGGAAATTTTGTGGTGACTGCATCACCACGGCGGTCATCCGTCGTAGGAAAAGTGTCGAGTGTTTCCACCAGCATTTGCCTGAGTCTTTCACACGTGACTGTGTCTGTATAGTGCTTCCCTTTGCGCCTTGTTTCCGGTTTCCGTGCAAATTGTTCGCGACATTCGCAGTTCCGCGTGTCGCCGCATGAGTCTTTCTGCTTCTCTCCCGGGCTCTCGCAAAATCCGCCTAGTGGGAGTATTTAGGTAGAACCTAGTGACTTGGTTTTTGATTGCTTGGAGAAGCGAGTATCACCAGTTGGGGAAACGGCGTTTTCGCCCGCGGTGTCGCTCGTTTCCCTCAATCACTGGGCCTTTGCGTTTCGCTTTGCTTTTGTTCTCAGACCCCTACCTGGGAAAGCGGAGACGGGAACAGCTTCAACGTCTTTTCAAAACCAAAGGCAAAGGTACAGTCTGCTCTGTGTCTTTTTGTTCTCTGGTTCTCAAGCGCGGGAAACAGGCTGGTACAATGGGTGTGCTGCCATTTTCTCAGCTGTTCCCTTTTCATTTTCACTGTCACCGATGCGATCTGCCGAGTTCGGCTTTTGCGCAGACGCCTTGTTGAGGGACCAGAACCGGAAACCCAGACCGGAGGACGAAAGTCGCTCGACTCTCGTCTTTCGTCTCCACAGTTGCTCCTGTGCTTCGTCTGTGGCTTTCCTACCTTAAGCTTGTCTGTCTTTTCTTGGTCCTTTGACCGGCAAGACAGTGACAATTTCAGAGGGGAGACTGTAGCGAGTCAGGAAGCAGTCAGGTGAACCGTCGTGATCGTTTTCCTATGGATTTTCGGCTGCACTGGCCTGTCGACTATCGGGTCACGTTGCTACACCAGCTGTCCTTTTATCCTTTCTTTCCACGGGGGCTCAAGCTCAGTACATCTGACGCCTCCGGTTCATCTTGGCTTCTCGCTCGTCCTCTCAAATCCAAAAAGTTTCCTTATGTACGTATAAATAGTTATACATATTTACGTGCACTATTTATGTGTCCATGCGACCTCGCTAAATGTGGTCGCAGTTGGTTCCTTTTCCTTCCGAAATATCCTGGCAGCTGCGCGCTGATCTGTACGGCCCATTGAAAGGGTCGATAGGCCGACAGGACCTGTTACTGTCTTTGTACCTTCAAGACGCATTTGGCCTATTCCCTGCAATTTCCTCTGCGTGGCTTCGTGTCTTCTTCTCTGGCGGATCCTCCACTCTTCGCCACATGCTCCCCCCCTTTTTCTCGACCGTCGATCCTATTCCGACTTGTCTCTGTCTTTTCTGTCTCGGCATGCCTTCCCTTGGTTCTGTCGTCCCCTCTCTGTTTCGTGTGTCGCCGTCTCTTTACGGTGGAGACAGCCATGCACATATTTATATACATATATATATTCATGAAAAGTTTATATATGAATATATATACACGTGTATAGGGAAGCCTTCGTTCCGGTGTGCAGGGGATCCGGGTCGTTTTGAATTTAGTTTTTTCACGATTCGCTTCTCTTTGCGTGTTCTTTTTGTGTGTCTTTTCCTGTCCATGTTTCCCGAGCTTCGGTCTTATCTGTAAAGTTGAGATTTTTCGTTTGCCGCGTGCGTCAACCATGGCGAGAAACGACTTTGTCGATGTCGCGCCGCGCTCCAGACAAGCGCACTTTGAGATTCTTTCTCGGGGTTCTCTGCCTTCTCCGTTCTCCTGTAGTCTTCTACAGCCTTCAACTTCTTCTGCCGACAGCATGACCGAAGCAGCGATCAGCCTGTCTGGGTCGCCTCCGACGGGAGGACCGACGCGTTCCGCGGCCAAGCCACAAAGACTCTTTCTCTCCGCTTCGTTAAATGCCACAGGCACTGCCCCGTTCGTTTGTTCCTCCTACACGCCCTCGCGAGTCTCTGGAGAGGAGAAGCGAACTCGCGTTGGAGCGAGAGAAGCTTCAACCAGACCAGAGACGGAGGGCGAACGAGAAAAAAGACTTCAACAAGACGCAGAAGCGAACGCGAGGACTGAGAGACCCAGGAAAGGAGACAGACACGGACGAGAGGGAGGTAACATAAAGGACGATCGAAAAGTGAAGGGACGAGACCGAGAAGACGCAGGGGAGAGACGGATCCGAAGCTGTCCATCGAGCTATTCATCTGCACATTGCTTGCCGGGGATGATAACGGGTGGCGGGTCCCGCTCTCTAACTTCCCCAGCGGGCAATTGGCCGCGCACAAGCCGAACAGCCAAGGAGACCCGCGCTCAGTTGACGCAGCTCTTCAAGTACGGAGGGGTGTCGTGCTCCGTGTCTTCCTTCTCAACATCAGATGCAGACAGTCCTCGGGGAATTCCACATTTTTCTTGTTTCGTAACAAGTGGAGTCCGACGCAGGATTCTCCGTACAGAAGCAGGGCTCTAAAGCTAGTACACGAGCACGTCGAGGCATTTGTCTCTCTCTTTCTGAAAGATTAATTCAATGGCTCTGAAAAGAAACGCGCACTGGGTTTTCCAGTCCCCCGGTGCTGCAGTAGTTGAGTCAGTGTGTGGAGCGACATTTGGCTCGTTTATCCGTTCACAGGAAGGCAACGCGAGTTCTTTTCTATGCACCGGCTTATGCACACTGTGGACTTTAACCTACAAATATATATATATATATATATATATATATATATATATGTTTTGTGACGCATTCGCTGAGTAGATGTCGCACGTGCTGTCTGTCTCTGTCGTTGTGGTGTCGCGTTTTCTAGTTGGCGCCTTCTGTTTTCGGCCTTCCGGTGTCTCATGTCTCGTCGCTTCCACTTTCTGTTTCTCCAGCGAATTCGCAGAGCGGCGGCCATGTCGGACGTCAGGGTCAGGACCTCCCTTGATGCATTTCATTCGCCACACATGCGGAGGGTGTCGAACAGGAAAGGTTCTGGACAAGACAGCTCTTCTCTGTCTTTTCTCGCACTTGCCAGGTACGCCCTTTCTCCTTTGTTCATCGACTTTGTCCACTTTGCTGCCTTGCAACGGTCGCGCTGGGCTCTCATTCCGCCGACAACCGCCTCGCGCCTTGTTTCTGCGTCGACGCCGTCTCTGTCGCTTCGTCAAAAGAATGTATCTGCCTTCTCTCCGCGCTCTGTTTGCTCTTTCGAGCTGCATTGGGCTGTTCCGCAATCTCCTGCTTGTTGGCGCGCTTCTTGGGAACCTTTGAAGCAGAGTCTCTTTATCCCCGTTTGAGGAACGTCTCGTCCTCGACCTCTCCTTCTCTGGCGTTCTTCCCCCTCGCGAATCGCGTTCGCGCCTTTCTGGCCTTTTCCTCTCTGCAGCGATGGTGTTTGAGCGGTTCTTCGATCTTCTCGACGAAGACGGAGACGAGAGGGTCGACCGGAAGGAATTCTGCAAGGGCCTGGACACGCTGTGCAGCCAAGATGAAGGAAAACTCCTCCGTTTCCTCTTCAATCTGTAAGGTTGTCGACGGATGTCAGCACTCGAGCACTTAGTAAAGTCCCTGCTTCTCTGCCTGGCTCTGTCTACTACGTTTCCGCCGCGCCTCGCTGTCTCTCCTCAGTGTTTGAGCTGCCTGGGGCGATGGCCGCTAGCCACAGCTGAGGCACTCTCCACTCTTCGCGCATCCAGTGTCAGTCACCCAGCACAGAAGAAAGTGCCTCTGCTGCGCAGTTTAAGCTGGGACTGGTCACTTTTGTCTGAACGCCGTTATTCTAGGAAGTGAAGTCTGCGAGAGGGACTCGGAGATAACGTGAAAGTCCTTTTGATTTCCATGAATGGAGTTACAGATTAGGTTACCTTCGCTCCCATGGTCTGTAGGCAGTTAGCACTGAAACGTATCCAGTGTGTCAAGTTTAAACGCAGTGCAGGTGGATCGTTTATGTTGTTATGTCTAAAATACGTTTCATATTGGATCGTGGATATCTCTGTTGTTACCGGATCCAAGTGTTCGTGAGTCTTTCTTGCCCCGCCTTCGGCGTGTGGCTCGACATTCGAAGGAGGAGACTGAGGCGTCCGCAGATCGGCAACTGCTCCCAGGTTCGACTCTAGAAATAGAAGCGTTTCCTGCAAGCAAATATCTCCTCTGCCTGCGTGGAACTTCGCAGGTGCGACCTGGATGGGAACGGCCTGATTGAGAGAGACGAACTGAGGACGCTGCTGTATCACCTGCCGTTCCGTCTCTGGAAGTTCAGCCGGCGAGGGAGGCGCATCGGGAGAGGTCGCAGAAGGTCTCGAGAGCGACGCCGCGAGCGCCGGGCCTCGTCGCTGCCTTCGCCTTCCCTGCATCGACGAGGAGAGACAGCAGACGCGCAGCCAAGGGTGGACGCAGAAGAGTTTGCGGGAGAAGACAGCGCGCCGGAGAGAGGTCTCTGTTTCTCTGAAACCTCACGACCCAGAGGGCGCCCACGCCGCCTGAGTGTGCCGGAGACAGAACGACCTCCGCTCACGCACTTCGCACCGCGCCACCGCGCCCAATACTTCGACGCCGCGTTCAGTGGCGGCGAGGAATCTTCCATTTCGTGTGCCTTTTCCTCGACCTTGCCTTCTAGCGTCTCCTCGTCCTCCGAAGACGAAGAGGAAGACTCACTGAGGTTCGATGAGAAGGACCTACTTGTCCAGAAGCGAATCGACGAAATCGTAGAGGCGGCGTTCCAACACAAACAGAGGAACCCCGACAGAGATTTCCGAACCTTATTCTCTTCCTCACACGCCGTCAAGATCCACAGAGGCAAGGAAAGAAGTTCGCCTCACCTCGTGCAGCCTCTGCACAACGAAGAGGGCCTAACCTTCGAAGAGTTCCTCGCTGCTCTGGAGCAGAACAAAGAAATCCACGACGTAAGTGCGAGACCAGAAAGGTCATCTCCACATGGCGGCCACACAACACACACTCTCCGCCAATACGCTTCACCTGAGAAACAGGGAAGCCCACTCACATCACGCGCATCTACATCTGCGCTTTTATCTGCTTCTCTGCATTTATCTCTGTGTCCATCTAAACTCCTGTCGACCTATACATGTAACCTGCTTTATTCACTCATATATATATATATATATATATATATGTATTTCTGCTTGCATCCGTATGTGTGTATGTATGTATTTGTGAAAGTGTGCGCATCTGAGTTATATGAACTCTTTGGTGCATGTTCTCTGATTTCCTTCTCTACTTTTCGAATCGAGGAAGACGTCCGTTCCCGTCACTTCTCCGAGACACTACGGCATCTACTCTCTTTCTATGTTTCTCTCTACAAAAAAGCGTCTGTCCTACCAACAGGATCATCATGCTCTTCTACAAGCACACTTCATATAAATGCATACCTTCCCTTACATGTCCAAAAGCCCACATATATATATATATATATTTGTGTAATTATACATATACGTATGTGTTTGTACATATGTGTGCATATGTGTATATTTATATATATGGAGATATGTATATGCATACAAATGTATATATATATATATATATATATATATGTATGTATTACACCCGTACACCTACCGGCAGGTCTGTGTGTGTGCGTCTGCGGATACACACATGCCTACATTCTGACGTGGACGATTTTGTGCGCATGCGATGTACATGTCAAATCGGAAGCTGAGATCTTTCCTGTTGCTTCCAGCTTCTCAGGTTCTTCTACATTCAGTCGGTGCTTTCTTTGTGTGCACCTCGGGGGCCGCCTCTCACCTTGCCGTTTTCCTTCCCGACTCTGCTCAAGACGTCGGCGGCGTCTTCTCCCCTGCCTTCGCCTGCTCCTTCGCGCCAGTCTCCTGGGTCTGATCGACCAGCTTCTCCACATTCGGCCGATGTCGAGGGTTAGTGAAAGGAACGGAAAACTGCACAGAAAGATCTCTTTGAAAGCGCGTTTCTAGCACGAACGTAAAATGAATCGTGAAGCCACAGGGCGCGAGTTCAGCAGCACCTGGCATGCAACATCTCTTTGCTTCGTCGCGTTCGACTCCCGTGCCTCTTGGTGTTTGTACCGAGAGATTTCCAGGGAGTCAGTTGCGGCTTGCTTCTCGCATGCACGCCTACACCTACTTCCTCAAGCCACCGCCGAGGGTAATCTTGGAGCACTAAGGGAGACCCGTTGCTTCCCGTATCCACTGCGATCGAATGTCGCCAGAGTTTCCTGCTCAAATGTGAGAGTGGAGAGGTTGGTGTCGCCGCGTGGACGCTTGTAGAAGGCCAAAGCGATCGAAACCTGGAAGAGGGCTTGCATGCGTCGGGAGCTCACACAGACGAGCACTCGAACGTTCTCTGCGCCCGCTTCTGAACACGGGGGAAGAGATGCAGACTTCAGAGTGCAGATCGACATGATATTCTTCAATATCCTCAAATGCATGCGCTCCTGAACGCATAACCATCAAGCTGGAAAGTGACACATGAAAAAACGGTACATCTCTATACAGATATATACACGTATGGAGATGTATGTACATGTACGCTCGTGTACCTCCATCCACGCAGTTTCTTGGAAGGAAATCCTCGGCTCGAGATCTTGTCCTGTGGCCTTCTGATGTGTCTGGATTTGCTCTTCGAACTCGATTGTGTCATCTGCGCATGCATTCTGAAGGGGTCCCCGTCACACGGGACTTGCTTACCTGTCTCTCTGGAAGCAGGATTCGTTTCCTCTTGTTCCTAGCGCCACGGGATCTTTGCGCGCACAGACGTCGTCGAAGCCTCCTTTTCCTGGATGTTCCTCACAGTTTTGTCTGCGCTTTTTATGTTTCTGCAGCTCCTCTCGCGTCGCCAACTTCTGCCGCTCTTCTTCCTGCTGAGGTGCCGTCTTCTCCACATTCGCTGCCGCTTGTGGCTCCCGCTTTTCCTCCCGGCCTTGCGTCTCTTTCCTCTTCCTCGCGTTCGGCGTCTCCTCCCGTGAGGCGTCGTTCCCCTGTCATCGCTGAAGGAGAGGGAGCGAGCGACGGGCTACATCTCTCTCTCTCGGATGCTGTTCCTTCTCTCCCTCGCTCTCTCTCTCTCCCATTTCGGCGAGAACAAACGGAGTTCACGCCTTGCTCAGGTGATCCTCGACACTCACAACGAATCGACAGAGGCTCCTCTCGAACAAGCCTTCCTCCTCAGTCTTCTTTCCCTTCTCCCCACTCTTCCCCTTCCTCCTGTTCTTACACAAAACTCTCTTCTTCCTCGCATTCTTCTTCCTCTTCTTCTGCAACTTCATCGGCGAGGAGTGGAGAAGGAGAGGGTGATGGTGAAGCGACGAAACACGAGGCATCGCCAGGCTCTTTTGTGAGAGTCGACGGAGAGGTCGAAGAGCGTCGGCCGAAAGGGGAGAGAGGTCAAGGAGAAACTGTGGGGAACGAGAAGCGACCAGGGTCGCTACGGCGGCTTCTCACCTTCACCCGACCGCAGCGTTCCGCTGCACAGGGCCAGGAGAATTATCGGAAACGTTCACCCTCGCTGCCTCCTGACCTCACGCTGCAGGAAGGCGAGAGCAAACACCTGAGGAGAGGAACGCGCTTTTTCTCTCTTTTCTCTCCGAGTAGATCCCCTCCCGTTTCGTCTGCCAGTGCGTCGCCTTGGAAAGGCGCCAAGGTAGAGAGGACGAGCAGTGGCGAAGCGGCGAGACGCGACCATAGCGCGACACCAGGTGTACGTACACCGCAAGAACGGGGAGACAGAGGCGGCCGCGGAGACGGGGAGAACGGCACAGAAATAAAGAGGGAACAAGAGCGAGAAAAAAGGCAAGAAAAAGCGTCGGAGGGCCGAGGAGGCGGTGGAGAAGGAGACACACGTTTCGCTGTCACAGCAGCTCTCCCTGCTCTTCTCGAACTTCCTGACCCTCCTTCAAATCCTCGATTTCCGCTCGCTCCTTCTTCTGATCTCTGCGTTCTCAGTTCGACTCTACCCCAAAGCAATTGCTTCTCTGGAGGCAATCCAGCAATGAAATGGCAGTGCCTTTCGACTCTGCCTTCTCCCAGTTCACGCCCTCCAGTTGTCACACAAGAGACAACCAACGATGAAATCCAATATTCCTCCTCTTCATCTTGTTCCTCTTCTGCTTCTTCCTCCTCTGCTGCCTCCTCCTCTGCTACCTCCTCCTCTGCTGCCTCCTCCTCAGCTGCCTCCTCTGCGAGGAAGGTTGCGTCCGGAGAGGCAAGGACGCCGCATGTGTCTTCCTCTCCCTCCCCGGATTCTCTTTCCGCTTCTTCTTCTCCTTTGGACTCGTGCAGTTTAGTTCTTCCCCTGGCACCTTCGCTTTTGCCAGGCGAACGCAGGCGGCGGCGCAGTCTCTCTCGGGGCTACCTTTTTCCATTTTCGTCTGTCTACGAAGCGGGAAGACGGGAGATGCGACGTTTCGCGCCTCCAGGGCAGGCGCGCGAAATCAGCGAGTCCGAAGAGGAGACAGCTGAAGAAACTCAGGCAGAGGAGCAAGCCAGACGCGCAGAGAGGAGACGCGACGCCGGAGACACGCAGTGGCGCGCTGAGGGCGTCGCGCGACAGATGGGGGAAGAAGAAGAGCGCAGGGTAGGAGACGAGAGAGAAGAGAGACGGGGAGGCAGAGAAGAAGAGGGAGAAGGAGACCAAGGCCGAAGAGGAGCAGGAGAAGCAAGGGAGGAAGTCAGAGGGGGACAGCATGGAAGGGCGCGCGAGGGAGAGAGTGCCTCGAGGAGAGGGAGTTTATCAGTTCGTTTGTCAAAAGGAAGAACTGCAATGGGAGCAGCCTTCACGGAAGGAGCACGCGCTCTTCTTTCACGGTTGCGATTGTCCAGCGTTGACAGAAACCGCGAGGCTTATCTCCTCAACTTCCTTGATGCAGACGAGGAACTACAGATGCATGGATGGCTCTGGAAAAGTAAGGAACCGACCAGACGAAAAAGAGAGAACGGAGGTGCAGCGAAAGAGGGAAGGAGAGGGAGTAGCACTGGGAGCAAGAGACAGTGCAAGAATCGAGGACGAAAGAAGACACAGAAAGGCCTGGCAGATGCGGAGAAGGAGAGACATGACCGGTGAAGTGTCATCGGGGACGCCTCAAGTTTCCAGTCTTTCTAGGACCACTGAAGTTCTGAGAAGAACGCACAAAAGAGGCGCATGCGGTGAACGCTCTGCGTCGAATCCCCACAAAGCTGTCGCAGGACACCAATGTG
Organism: Toxoplasma gondii ME49; assembly: GCF_000006565.2. Lineage (NCBI taxonomy): Eukaryota > Apicomplexa > Conoidasida > Eucoccidiorida > Sarcocystidae > Toxoplasma > Toxoplasma gondii. The sequence continues at coordinate 2,598,879 of NC_031471.1, forward strand.
TTCAAAGGAGAAGCAAATCCGCACTTGAAAAATGAAGACTGCTCAATCTTGAAGAAGACCAGGGGGAACAGTGAGAGTAGAGAAGAAGAGAAGCGAGAACGCAGCCTCACATGGCTTGTTTCCGACTCCACTCCAGGTGATGGTGCACCCAATCAACGGTCCTTTGAAGCCGCCTCTGCTGTCCTTGTTTTATGTTCGGCAGTTGGGCAACATTTTGGCGCATGGGTCCGACGCTACTACTTCCTCACTGGCAAACATCTCTGGTGTAAGCTGGGTTCCCTTTTTGAGGAGTTTGAGTTCAGTCGTCATGCAGAGAATCTTAACCTGCATGAAAACTGGAAGCCCCCGAGACTTCTCAGTCTCCTCTTCATGCCCCTCGATAGGTGTCTGCTGGACAGGGTTGTGCGTTCGCTGTTCCCTGCATCTCGACGTTTTGCCCGAATATAGGACGACAGATATGTACACAGGCGCACATAGAGATGGGATGATGCACGCAAATAGAAATGCAGAGAAACAGACAGACTTAGATTTTCATGGATATCCAGATTTAGAGGGAAACAGGTACAGAGAAAAGCAGACATAAATACAAACAGTTGTAGAGGTAGACAAACAAAGATATATGAATACATATGTTCAGGTGTCGGTAGATCCAGATAGACGAAGACTGCTATAGAACGATAAAAATACATATCGATATGTATATATATATATATATATATGTATAAGTACGCATACACATATATATATATATATATATATAGGTATATATGTGCGTGCACGCATACATATATATTTAGATATGGACGATGCGTGTGCTCACGGGTCTGTTTATTTAGAAATGGATGGATGTAGGCCTTGTGGCTTCGTGGTTATACACACGGGTGGAGATGTTTAGACGTATTACAAAAGTTCGGAGCGCGGACTGATGCGGTTGTCTGATCGTTTTTGTCTGTCTGTTATCCATTCGCGCTTCCCCTACTTCTGCTTTTTCTTCTCGTCCTGTCAGGGCAGGCGCAGATTCTCAGCACCCGGCCAGCGCACTGTTTGTACCTGCACGGCTGTTCAGTTCACGCACTCGTAGGTTCGTCTGATTTGTGTTCGAGCGCGAAGCACCACTGGATTTCTTGGTGGGGGACTCCGTTGGTGGTTTCCCCTTTGCCCTTCGCTGTCGCGTTTCATCGCGTTTCTCTCCTTTTTCTCTTTCTTGACGCCTTTGCCTCTGTGCTGCCTCTGCGTTTCCGCGCCTCTTCTCGGGATCTCTTCTCCCTCCACTTCGTCTTCTTTTCTCGCTTCTCCTCCTTCACCGCCTCGCAGCCGTTCAGTTCCTGCTTTGCGGACCTTTGTCTCTGTCGAAGTCGAGGCAAGTTAGGCTTCCCGTGACCCTATCGTTAATCGTTCGAGGCGGCCGGCGCCCACCACCTTCCTGCCTTCTGAACCCTCTGACTAACTGACGGCGAGACGTCTCTGGAGAAAACAGTGTCGCGTTCATTCCTTTTTTGGGCAGTTCGACTGTGATTCATTCTACTCCAGTCCGCTTAGACTCGCACCCCTCTTCAGGCTATCTAGAACCGACCGCGTGTTTCTTGACGCTCGTTCTGTATGGAAAACGTGGAGGAAGCGTGTGTCTTTCGATCTAGAGCACTCGCGATTTTTTTCAAGTTTCGAAGCGATAGAAACTGGCGATTCCCTTCGATGCTCTCGTTCTTTGTCTCTGCTGCTCATTTCTCCTCTTTGTGTTCTCTCGAATCGTCTACTCTTTCTTTTCTCCTTCTTGGTTTGCAGTTTTTCCACCCTTTTGTTCCTCTTTTCCCCCCGGCGTGGTTTCCTTCACTGGCCTTCGACTCTGTTCTCCTTCACTTGCACACCATCCTCTTGTGTTGTTCGGCTTCTCCGTGCAACGCGTTCGTGTCTTCCCCGGCTCCTCGTTCACCATTCCTTCTTCGTTGCATCTTTTCTTGTTCTGCACGCGAATTTTCCACCGCCTTCTCCTCTTGCTTCTCTTTCCTTTCTCTTCCCTGTCTCCTTCATCTTCGCGCTTCAGACGACCCTTACGGGATGAGTGCGCCTCAGCCAGCTCGCGCGACGTCGCCGAGCTTCACGTCGCCTGCTACAGGCACCCATGGCCGCTATGCCTTGGAAATTATAAAACCAAGCGGCCGCGTTGGCAAGCGCCTCTACGCAATGACTGCGGAGGAGCGCCAGGCGTAAGTTCTGCAGGAATTCGAAAACGAGTCTCCAGCTTCGCTAACTCTGTCTCTTCTTCACGGTTCCGGTGTGTTTCCTTCTCTCTCGTCGCTCTTTCTCCACTGCACTTCTGTGAGTTCGTTTCACGAACTTGACTCTCTGCTCTGCATCTCTCCTCCACTGCTCTTTACCACTACTCTTCTCCTCTCCTTCACCGCTCTTTGTCTCTTCTCTACCTCACTGAGGTTTCGCACTTCTCTCCTGCGCAGAGCTCGTTCACTGCTCCTCCTCACGTCTCTTCCTCCGTGTGTCTGGCTGCTTCTTTGTCTCTGACTGAGATCTACGGACGTGTGGCGCGGGTCTTGCCGAGCATTGCTTAGACTGTGAAAGAGAAGGTGGAAGCAAGTAAAAGATTCATCCCTCTCCGTCTCCCCCTCGGCAAACGGCCAGTGCGCACAGCCTCCGGAGACACAAACAAGCTCGTGCTCGCATGTGGAGCACAGCTCTCGACAGTTTCGCTGTTTCTCCAGTTCGTCTCTTGTGACCCTGCTTAACATGCAAATGCACTCTCCTTCCTTCGCTGCTTTCGTTTGCTACGGGGCGTCAGCGCAGGAGCCAGGACTTTTTAACATATATACAAAACTGTTTCTAAAATGCGTAGGCGCTGTTTTACTCCTCTACGGCCCCGGCGCCTCTGGTGGCAATCTCTCCGAAAAAAACGTTTCCTTTTCGATTTTCTGTGGCGACTTCATCCAGTTCCGTCGGATGCCCTCTCGTCAGTTCCACCAGCCTTACGGTTTGCTGTTCGTTCCTCTTCTTCCCCTTCCACTTATTCTTCCACTCCAGCGTCCCGCGCGGCCTACGCGGGACATGTAAGCTTGCCTCTGTGTGTCTGTGTGTGTCTGTGTGCGTTTGAATTTTGGGGGGGCGTTCTAGCTCAGGTTTTTGAATTCCGAACTGGTTCCTTTCGAGCAATTTCTTGCGTTTCCCTGGACCTTTCCCCAGAGAATCCACTGTTTCCGACTTTCTGTGACTCTTCTGGCAAATATCTCAGGTGGCTGGAGGCTTTGCAACTCGCCTGTGGCGTCGAGGACTTCCACGACTTCTACTGTCTGCATGCAGAAGAAGTGTTGGGACAAGGAAAATTTGGAACTGTGAAACGTAAGTGGACATTGGTTCCCATGTCGAGCTCACCTCGACTTTTCCTTGGTTCTTTAACTCTCCGGATGTTGACTGTTTGTCGTCTCCACCCAGATCCCAGCGAACTGAAGTGCGTGTGGTGTAGATAGTATTTTGAAGGCTCTGGAGCGCCCCAGAAGCTTTTCATGGTGCAGCTTCTGTACCTGCACAGCATTGCCGAGAACCTTCAAATGGAAAACGATAAGGCGCCGATGGTGCTAGAAGCGAGGGACAACAAACGGAACTCGAACGCTAACCCCGATGCTGGCTTTCTCTACCACACTAGGCACTCTGGAGTGTCACTGCATCGAAATCCTTGGGGACGCGTTTCTTTGTCATGCGCTCTAGCTACGTGGTTCGTCCACTTTCTGCCTTTGTCTCTCTCTCCATGCGTCGCTGAAAGTCATTACGCTCCCTTCAGGATCACTCGCTTCTCCTTCTGTAAGCGCTTCTTTCCATCCACTTAGGTCGCATGCACACGACTCGACTGAGGAACTGAGTTCCTTTCAGTCGAACTTCCCTGTTGTGGAGCGATTTGGAAGTCTTCTTTCGTTCTTATTAAACTGGTTTGCCTACCAATGAATCGCGTGTTTCTTCAGCGTCTCGTTCTTTCAAAAGCCGCTTGAGCTCTCCCTAGAACAATCAATCTCGAGGACTTCATCTCTCGTCCTTTCGCTCTGTTCAGTGTATGTTTTCACTGGCTTCGCGTCTAACCTTCCGCAACGCGAGAGCGTCTTGTCTTTTTTTCTCCGGCCGTCTACGGCGCAGAGCGTCGTTTGCGGCCTTGTTATTCGGTCGTTTCACTGTCGCTCTGCCACGGGGAGAGATGCCTTCTGCTTTGTTTCGATTCCTGTTCCTTGTCTCTCTTTGCCTGGTGACGCTCCCTCTCGGGTCCTCTTCACCTCGTAGGAAGTGTCTGTTGTCTCCGCTCTCTTTTTCTGCAGTGGCTCACGAAAAGGAGACGGGGAAGATGGTTGCTGTGAAAATCTTCGACAAAGGGAACATTCAGTCGCAGGAGGACAGGTGAGTTTCCGTCGCGCGTTTCCGCGTTCGCATGCACAGAAAAATGGGGAAAAACTCATTTCTCTCCAAGAGAGGCTCCAGAGGCTTCCTGTGAAACTTGCCCCAACACCGGGTATCCCCTCGATCACTGTGTGCAGTTGATAGCTCGGCACTGGGCTCTGCTGAAGTTCTGTTGCCTCGATTCCCTACGCGTCCGGCCGCGCAAGCAGAACGCAAAGTCAAGCTGATAGCGGTCACCAGAAGTTTCCAGGACGAGAGAGCCTTGTGTTTCCCATTGCAAATATGCAGAATGTGACAGCCTCGGTCGATCTACTCGGTAGACACCCCCGCCCACGCTCATATATGCATCTATATCTGGAGAGACGCATGCATCTGTATACGCAGTCGCACACGTCTAGATTCACAGCTATACATATATATGTACATATAAAGATATAGATAGACCTATATATATATATATATATTAAGATACAGATAGACACAGATGGATATATATATATATATATATATATATCTGTAAGTTTATAGGTGTTGAGGGTTTGGTGCGTATCCGTGAAGCTCGGTAGGCATGCGTATGGGGCCCTGCAGCTTTAGATGCACATGCCCAGCTGTGTACGTAGGTGAATCGCTACCTCGGAGAGAAAGAGAGCGGATAGATGCACAGACACACGCGGCTGACCACGGCGAGAGGCCGTTCGCCACAGAGGGTCGCAGAAAAGAAAGGCGAGACAGGAAGAGGGAAGTGGACAGCTTCAGGACGGCGAACACCAACACAAGCGAGAGGGTTTGGCTCTCGGAAAAATACCTTTCTCGCTCTTCGAAGAAAGGCCGAATACCCTTTCGCCTCTGTTCAGAATGGCGTTGCTCAACGCTGCTCTCGTAGCCAGGAGCGAATGCATCTGCAGGGACGTACATGTAAACACAGAAATAGATATAGATAAATTCACATACGCACACACATGGACAAGCGCATGCATATGCATACGCATATACTACATTTGCATCTATATAAATATATATTATTTTGTGTTTGCATGTGCAGACACGCCTCTGTTGTGTGGAGAGGGGATGCACATGGATTCGACGCACCAAGGAGCTTCGAGAGTTTGTTGTGGCTGTTCTCTAGACTCCCCTCAGTATGTGTTTCCGCATTGCACGACGGTGGAGAGCTGTCTTCTGTCGAGAGTTGGAAAAGCAAGAAAGGGTCCCCCGTATCGATAGGAAGAAGATGCGTGACACGTTCAGAAAGGCGAAGATTCAGGCGCTGTCGCGTCCCCGTTGTGGGGTCAGCGGCCTGTCTACGTCTTGCAAATGCGGCCTGAGGCGGAACCTGTGTCTGCTGTGCCGCTTCGTTCTCCGCAGAGAATTTACTCGCCGGGAAATGGAAGTCGTCAAAGTTCTGCAGCACCCTAATCTGGTCAGGACGCTCGACGTCTTCGACCGAACAGGAACTGCGCCCTACGCGTACATCGTCATGGAGTTACTGCCGCATCGCGACCTTGGATGTCTCATTCGTCTTGCTAGGTGAGCGGCGAGACGCGAGCAAAGCGGGGAAGGAGGGCGGCGAACTCAAAAAGGCAGAAGCCGAGACGCTCGGAGACGCGCCGGGTGTGCAGACGCAGCGAACGAATGCCACAGAGAGCGGCAGGCTGTCGCAGGCGCGAGCCAGCAGACTGGACGGCGAGAGGCACCACGGCGCCCAGACACGCAGGCTACGCGCAGGAGAACACTCGCAAGCAAGCAGACGAAAAGCGGAGCCAACAAGACAGATGAAGACTCTTGGAAAAGACGGAGCACACGGCAGAGCACACAAAAGCGAGAAACCTCAGGGTCGCGCCAGAGAGCTGAGAAGAAAGCGAACTAGATAACGAACAAGGGAGAGAAAACAAGAGGAACAACCGACACAGGCGAGAGAGAACAAGAGAGAGAAACAGAAACGGGAACGACAAGGGGTCGCGTTAGTCGCCTCATCGTTCTTCCGTTCTATGAGATCTCTCCAACTTTTTTTTATCGTCTTTTGTTTATTTAAAGGTCCGCAGTCGCCTGTGTGTATGAAGGCCTCGCTCGGCGACTCTGCGTCTCGGTTTCCTCTTCTTCTCCTTCCATGTTTCTGTCTACTTTCTTCCCTTGGGATTCGCGTCTTTTTCAGAGTCATCCAGTACTTGAGTTTGAAGCTGCTGCTTCGACAGAGGAGGCGCTTTCTCCAGGCGTGCGGGAGTGTGCCAGAGACGAATCAGCCTGTCTCCATTTCGTCGCTTCCTCGCCCAAATCCTCTCCTCTTCCCTCCTCTCTCTGTTGCGCCTTCTCCTTTCCGCAATCCCGACAATCTCGACAACCAACCTCGGTGCCCTCCCTTTTCTTTGACTTCCTCTTCTTCTTCTTCCTCTGCCTCGTCTTCCTCTTCTTCCTCCTCTGCCTCGTCTTCCTCTTCTTCTTCCTCTGCCTCGTCTTCCTCCTCTGCCTCGTCTTCCTCTGCCTCGTCTTCCTCTGCCTCGTCTTCCTCTGCCTCGTCTTCCTCTGCCTCGTCTCTCTCTTCCTCGTCTTCCGCTTCGTCGTCTTCCTCTTCCTCGTCTTCCTCTTCATCTGCAGGGGCGCTCGTGTCTCCGTCTTTGGAGGAGAGTTTCCTGGAGACAGACTTTACGATGGACGGGAGGTGGCTGCTGGAGGAGAGCGTGATTTTGCGAATCGTCACCGGTCTGCTGAAGGCGACTCGGCACATGCATGCAAAGGGCGTTGTGCACCGGGACCTGAAGCCGGAGAACCTGCTTCTTCTCCTCTCGGCGCCGGCCTCTGAGCAAGCGCCAGAAGAGAGCAGCAGAACGCGCGAAGACGACGAACGCGAGCGCGACGCAGCCGAGAAGACAGGGAAGAGCGTAGACAAAGCAAGGAGCTGCAGAGGTCGAGGCAGCGATGGCGAGAGAACCGTCGCAGGCGGCGCAGATGCGGAGTCTGAAGAAGCCTCGAACGCACCAGAGAGACCGGAAGGCGAGTTGAGACACAGCGAGGATGCAGCTGGAGTTACTGCCTTTTCTCTTGAAGACCAGAGACGACCTCCGTCCCCGCCTCCCACAATTGTGGTTCGAAACGTCGATGGCGGCGTCGTCTGGAGGTACCCTTCCGTTCCCGCGCGACTCTTTCCTTCCGACTCGCCTTCCTTTCCTTTGGCGGCCCGATTCAGATTGTCCGCCTCTTCACTTCTCGCAGATCGCGAGCGAAGAAACAGCCACGCGACCAGCGCGGCTCTGCGTCTCCGTCGCGTGTCGAGCGTCTCTGCGTGGCGCCAGGAGAGAGAAACGGAGGGCCAAGGACATCGAGGAATGTGGAGGGGCGACGCCGCGGACGCGACATCTCTAGAAGCAAGGGAAGAACCTCCCTGGTCGCCGGACGCCGAACAGAACTCTGTTTCTTCTTCGACTCTCCCTCAGCAGAGCGGCTCGCCTTCTCTCCAGTCGTCTCTCGCTGCTTCTACTTCTGCGGAGGGTTCTCCTCTCCTGTTCTACCAGCCGTCTGCTTCGCCTTCGCTGCCCGAGACTTTGCCCGCGGCGGTGCTTGGCGCCCCGCGACCTGCGTGGCATTCGAGCGACCCGTTAATAGAGGCCTTAAAAGACTTCCCCAAGACGGTCTTGACGGAGGACGAGTTGAAGGAACTCGAGGAGTGGGTGCCCGCGTTTTTGTCTCGATCCGGCTGCAAAAAACACCTCCTTTGTCCCTCCCGACCCCTCTACGGCCGCAGCCCCCCGGTCGCGCGCTACGGCGCGGGGTGTACGTACACCCGGCGGCGGTCGTCTGCTCATGCGTTCCTCCGTGGCGCGCGTTCGCTTTCCCTGTTGCTTACGCACGGCGGAAGAAACCTGGGCGTCCGCCGGTGGTTTGCGCGACCTGAAGAAGAAACGGAGGAAGAGAGAAGAGATCGACGCGAGCGAGAACACGAAGCGAGTCAGAGGAGGCGGTCCGCCAGAATGCGGCCCGCGATGCATGCACCTGCGCGACTCCAGCCCGAGGTGATTTCTGAGGGTGACGAAGAGAAGTCGGAGGAATCCGAGGCGAAGCTGGTGCAGCGTGAGACGCCGCAAGAAGCGAAGGCTGGAGAGATCGAAGCTCGCAGAACAGACGAAAGGTTAAGAGTGAACGACAGATCTCAGACTCGCGGGGGGAACGATCCGCAGTCTCCTCTGTTTCTTTGCCCTCCCTCGCATTCTCCTTCTTCGCTCTCTTCGCCTTCTTCTCTCCCTTCTTCCGTCGCCCCTCGGTCTTCTCCTTCCTCTCCTTCTCCATCGTCGATCCCTTCTTCGTCTCTCTCTTTGCCCACTGTCTCTTCTCAGTCTGTGTCTCCTCCCCGTGTTCCTTCGTCTTCTGTTTCTTCGTCTCCTCCTACGGCTGCATCCTCCTTCTCGCGTGCTCAGGGCACACGCGAGAGCCGCAGCGAGCGGGCGACGAGAGGCGGGGGTTTGGAGCCCTCTGAGAAAAGTCGCGGGGCGAGAAGAGACATCAGTGGCGACGACAGCTGCAGCGAGCAGTGCGAAGGACGAAGCCTGGCGCCTCCTTCCTCGCCGTTTCTTGCGGTTCCAGGCCCTCGCCTCCTCCCTTTCTTCGAGCCTCTTCCGACGCCTTCGAAGTCTCGACCTTCATTCTTCGCGCCTCCTCCAGGTTTCGCGGCGCCTGGGACTCAACAGAACAGAGATGGACGGCGTTTCTCTTCGCCTTCCGCTTTCTTGGAAGTCTCACGGGAGCCGAGCAAGACTGACGGTTCTCGGACTCCGACGAGGAGACACGCTTCTCTCCCTGGCTCTCTACGAGAGACACCGTCGTGTGGGATCGACGGCCGTCCTGCTTTCCAGCAGTTCGTCACTCCTCGCTCTCCTTCCTCTGGAACTCGCGTCGCTTCCCTTCAAGTCCCCAAAGCATTCATCCGACAGGAACTGCGCAGACCGCTTCCCCTCAACGCGTCTTCTCTCTCTTCTTCAGCTTATTCGTCTTCTTCAGCTTATTCGACTTCTTCAGCTTCGTGCTCCTCTTCTTCTTCTCTTTCTTCTTCGTCGACTGCTTCGTCTCTCGGAGCGCATGCCCGTCGGGATTTGTCTCGACCGCGTGCAGAGGCAGGGAACGAGGCCGAGCGGCTGCAGTGGTGCATGTGCGTGTTGAGAGAAATTCAGGAGCGCCTGAGCTCGATAAAAATTGCCGACTTTGGATTCTCTGCTGTCTTAGCCCCCAACTGGCGCGCGTCCGACTCTCTTGGCACTCTGGCCTACGCAGCGCCCGAAGTAAGCTGAAGCGCGTTGTCGCAAGCGGCAGAACCGATGGGGTGCACAAGAGAAGCTGCAATACACGTTCTCGGTAGCAGATAGGTCGCAGGTCGCCAAGAGCAGCAGATGCACCATAGGCGAGAATGGAGTCACGGCTTTGTAGAAATCTGTGGAAAAAGAGTTCATCCGCAGCGAGGTGCGAAGGTGGAGTTCAATGGACAAGAGGCAAGTGAATCTAAGAGCGAAAGTTGTCTTCTAAACCCAAATGTACGCGAGAGATGCCCTCAACGCTCCTCGCGTGTATGTGTCGTGCAGCTGTTTACATCTACTCGTATTCTTATGCACTCTGCAGTCGTTGAGCCCCACCGTTCCCTTCTTTTTTCCGGCAGCGCAACAAGTCACCTTGCTTTGCTCTTGAGTTTGTTCACACGTGGAACTCGACTCCGGGCTGAGGTCTCGAATGCAAAGTCTCTGCTCACGGCCTCGAAGTTCGTACGTGGTGCCACAGCTTGACAGACCATCCGAATGGAGGCGAGAGTCCTCGCTGGAACGAAGCCGTCTTGTTTTGTCCAGAAAAAGGAATCCCGAATAGACGCGGAGAAACGAAAACGCTCCCCGATCGACGAGGAAAAAAAAGTCGACAGGCACAAAGAGGAAAACGAGATGCACTTCGCAAACTAGAGGAAAGCGGGCTTAGAAGGAGGAAGAGAAGTTCGTATGTGTCTGCATGCATATGCTTTAAGTCGGAGGAAAGAGCAGTCGAAAGTGGAGAAAAGAACTGCATGCGAGTGCATGTGTAAGTGCTTGTGTGCGACCTTGTGGACGTCATCTCTCCAGATACTTGTAGGACTCGAGTACGACAAAGCAGTGGACATGTGGAGCATCGGCGTCATCACTTTTGAACTTCTCTCGCAAGGTGTTCTGCCGTTCCAAGGAAAGACAGAGCAGCAGATTGGCGCGTAAGCCAAGCGTAGAAAAAGACGTCGGGGGCTCTTCTGCGCAGGCGACTGCCCGTTCAGGTCGTGAATCCGTTTATCCGTACCCTTTCGATCTCTTCTTCGTATCACTTTTTCTGAAGTAAAATAGGTGATGATTCGAGCACTCTGCACTAAGCTCACTTCACCTAATATTTATGCACCTAATATGTATATATATATATATATATATACATATGCACATTACAGCCTATACTCATAAGCAGGTTATTCCTCCACACAGGCTGTGGTGGAGACCCGATCCTAATATAAAGAACCGTAGATGTCCTCATGTGTACATATGGATCACTGTTACCGGTTGAAGTATGGCTGATCGGCAGGGGATCAGTTCGAGGTTCTTTGCCAATTGGGTGAGGATGCTGTGAGGAAAGTGGAGTCGTCAAGACACTCGTGTACTCTCGTCGTGGAGATTCAGGAGTTTCGTTCACACTTGGAACCCCGCATCTCTCCATGTGCGCAAATAGGGTGGTACGCGCCCGGCTTTTTAATCTCTCGTTCTGTTAAAATCGCTCTTTCCTTCCTCAGGTCGATTCTCGAGGGCCACTACTCCTTCGACTTTGGGGTGAATCCCCGAGTGGGTCCCGCCTCTCCGCGGACTGTCTCGGGCGCCGCTCGCGACTTTGTTTCTCGCCTTCTCTGCCATCCTGCACGTCGTATGAAAATCGAGGAAGCTCTCAACCACCCTTGGATCGCAAACGCAGGGAGCGACTTCGCCCCTGCTTCTCCTAAAAGATTCTACGCCCCCTAAACCAGCTCCCAGCGATTCATTGAATCCCCAGACTACATACACCATGTACACCTTTTTACACACACATGTATATATGTATATGCATGTGAGGGAATGTGTGTCGGTGGTTGTATGGAGGGGTACATACAGAGACGCAGAGAACGCTGTACACCTACAGACCTATACTTGTGTCTCTATGCCTCTACAGACAATTTGCGACAACACGCATGTATATATAGTTACTGTGTTTTTTGCTGTAAAGTTCGTGAGATTGAAACCCTGTCTGTCACTTTCGACTGCGTTCATGTTCCCCTAAGAGAAACAGAATTTTCTATCTTCAACAGGCGCGGCTCACACGACTTTCTCCTACTCAAGTTAAGTCGCCTGAGAGGTGTGTGTTTTCTAGCGAATTAGTCAGCAGCAAATACACTGTTTAAACGGCATAAGAACCACAGGCGACCTCGGGATCGGGTGTACAGACACCTGGAGACGAGCGGTCAACCTTGCGCACACGACTGAAAAGGTTATTTGTAGAACCTGAAAAGCGTACGTGCTTCTACTAACTCCGGCTCCAGTCCTATTTAGTTTCTGAAGTACTTCGGTGTTGTTGTTTATTCGATTTAAGATGTACAGCTTTGGATCACAAATCAGGTACACAGAGAAAATATCTAATTACAAGATGACTCCTCCAATACAGGGTCTAGGGGGCTGTGGTAACTTTTATTTATGAATCTGTATTTGTGCGGAAGTTGAGTTTGTGTTCGTGTGGATGTTCGTTCCAACGTAGAGGTCAGTGCTCACCGTTTAACCAACCATACACGTGAGATGAGAATTCTTGTAGAGGTAGGAAAACCCACTCAAAGCCGTATACTAATGCTCAAACGCTGAGCGTAGTACTCTGGTGTCCTTCTCGGGAAGTTACTAATGGAGGAATTTCAAGAGTCTTCAGTCTCCCCTTTTGACAAAAGCTCAGAAGGAGCATGCGTGTTATTTTAAAACCACGACTTCGTGAAGACTTGCAATTCGCAGAAATCGGAGGGTCTTTTCAGCCGAGATAAACTGTTCTGACCGAAACAAAGTTCTTCAGCTACCTGGGTGAACTTACGTGCACTGAGTACGCAACAAAGCATGACGTTTTTCACATCACGAGCACGTAGAAAGGTCTTTACGAGTAACATTTGCCACTGAATACGCCTCTTTTGAAAGCTGCAAAGACGCGTTTCACTGAAGTTGCCCGCGACGTGGGTTGCGCATGTAGCGATGCTCAGGTGTCTCTCTACGCGACTGAGTGCACGGATGGAGCAACAGACTTTTACTGAAAGAGTATTAAACGGAAAAAACGGAGAGGGGCCGAGTATCTTCGCCTGCACTTCTCTATCAGGCATTCAAGCAAATGCGTTCTAAGGAAATCTGGATCAAGAGAAACTGAGGATCTCCTTTAGCAGGGTGGAAGCGAGGAAGCCTCCCCTCCTGTCCGTAGCCCGCCGGCGCGTCGCATGCCTGTGCAGGCAAGTCTGTACCTCACACGCCTGTTTATCTGTGCGGTCTTTCTAGAAGATCCACACGCGTACATATACCCACACCGAGACAGATTCTCCACACAATCACATTTTATCGAGTCTGCTTGCAGTTGGCAGCGAACGCGAACTCAGCTGTTTCTCTCGCCGTTTCTCTGGAAGCATCTACACGTTCTATTTGGACACGTGGAACCCCTGGGGAGGCCTCTTTGGTCTCCAAACTTGACCCAACCTCTCTAGATGTCTAGCGAGGCTGTGCGAATTTTTCATCATAACGTTTTCGTTTTTCTGATGGCTGTGAGGCCCCGAGTGGCTCACAAGAGAGCAAACGTCTGTCCTTAGTTCGCTCGGCACCTCTGTTTCCATTTTGCCCTCGTTGTGCTAGCACGAGAGTTGTTCCTTTCCCCTTCTTTGCTCCCGTTTTCTTCGTTGTCTTCTACTCTGTGCCTTCACTCCCCTCCTCTTCCAGTTCGCAAACGCCCTCGCCAAAAGTGGACATGAGGTCCCGAACCTGAGCAGTGTGTTGTGACTTGTCTTCGGTGAAAACAAAGAGATCGGTGATCGAAACCGGCAGCCCGAGTCGTCGTCGATACTCCCCAGGAAAGGCAGTTTCTGCAAGCCTCGGAATCGAGTTTCAGACTGTGCAACAAACGAGAGCCTGGCCCCGAGTTCGCCTTCACACGCAACGTACATCTTACACGGTAGACGGCAGACTAGTTAGTACGTAGTTCTCGCTACCAGACAGCGATGTGGTTCTTCTAGATTTTCGAAGAGAAGCTGAATTCGCAACTTGAAGTTCGTGAGTTAGGACGACAGTCTTGCGAAAAAAGGAGTTCGTTCCTTCCGTCACACGTGTATTGTGCTTAGGAAACTGGAAATTTAGATAAACAGTTGCCCACGTTTTTAAAAAGCGAGGCCTGGCCAGAAATCCAAAAGAGCTGCTCTGTGAATGCATGTTCTGCAAAAAGAAGTAAAAGAAGGTGAGGAGGGAAAGCTGCCGAGATCTCTTTCCGAACGTGTGCAGTACGCGGTGTAAGCGAACTGCGAACTTTTCGAGTCTACCACTATTCGAACTGTTCAGTGATAAAGACCCCCAAAAAGGGTACGCGAGTGCGGGTCGGAAACAAGGAACATGCGACCTACGCCACGATACAGTTAGTGGAGGTCTTGAATTCAATCTGAGGCAAACGCGACGAGCGAAGTACGGAGATGCGTTCTGACAAGCTTCGAATTCTTTTCTACAGAGAGACGGAGAGAGAAGAAGAACGCTGCTCTTGCGACATATACTATTTCTGTGAGTGTGCCCGGTAAATACAGTCAATGTCTGGCCAGCGAGCAAACGGAGCACCCAGAGCATCTGCGAGTCACCTTTCCAGATATGCCTGTCTTTCAATGGTGTGCTCTGCAGCCAAAGCCATCTTAAAAGTTAAGCGTTTCAGTCGCCGCGACCTCCGTTCTCCACATAAATACACGCGGAGAAAACTGTAGAAGGAGACCCCGCTTACAGCTGAACGCAGTCTCAGAGAACAGAGAGTGGAACGTGACCTGGGTCCTTCAGCTCTGTAGTGATGACTTTTTTTCGACGAAGCATGCAGAGAAAGATGCAGAAAAACATGGAAAAGCCGAGGGAGAAGTGAAGAAGTGTACACAAGCAAACGCAAGAAGGCCCCAGGAACCTCTGAACGAGCTGGAATAAATCAAAAAATTCGAACTTATGCGAAAAAGTCGAGACGGACGGCACAGGGAAGAGACAGCCTGTGAAATAAAAGGGTCTGCGAAACGAGAGAAATGACGCACAGAAAAGACGAAACAGAACAAGCGAGAACACAGAAAGGGACAAGACTCAGCGGAGCTTCGTCTTGTTGACACACTCGCCGAAAGCTACCTTGTATCTCGATCAGATGTACTATTTCCATCTCGAAATTGAACACACCTTATGCATAATGCATATAAATTTTAATACATATATATATATCTATTTATACATCGTATGGCCGTATATTTGTTTCTAGGCCACTCTGCTTCGTTTTCTCGTTTCTCTTGCCTGCGTGCATGTAAAACGCGCTTGAGAAAAGATGGGCAGTTCAAATCTCAGTCCTTTTTGGACTGTTCCTGTCAAAGCTTTCTGCTTCTGACCATATTAGCCAATAGAGCTTCCTTCTTTGCATTTCTCTCTCCGCAGCCTCTAATGCGGTTTTCTCAGTCAGTGCCCTCTTTTCTCTCCGCTGTTCTGTCTCGCGCGTGGTGCTGTTCTCTCTGTGCTTCCTTTACTTTTGTGCATTTCATCGAGTTTCTTACGTCCTTCCGCAGCGAGCGTTTCGCCATCTTTTATTACATGCTGCCTCGTGTATCTACAACGTCGTCACTATATCTGTCCTCAGCCGTTTCCCCCTCTTTTTTCTCCAGAACGCTTTCTCCTCTTCGCAGCTCACCGTCGCGGCCTTCTCGCTTTTTTTCTCCCCTCTCTGGCTTCGTTTTCTCTTTCTCGCTTTTTCTCTTCCCTCTCCAGCTTCCAGTCCGTCCTCTCCGGTGTCCACAAAACATCTCCAGGGTGTACGCACACCCCAGCGGGAAGAGCTGCCGCGTGTACAGCCAAGGATGTGTGCCTCTTCGTCACCTCGCGCTGCCTCACTCGATTGAGTCTTCTGGAGGAAAAAGGAGTTTTTTTAAGTGTGTGTTGCCGCATCGTTGCGATTCTTCGTATTCGACTGCGTCTTGCCTTCCACCCGTTGCGGTGTACTCGTTTTACCTACTCTCGAAACACCGTCAGTCGACTGTCCGAACGCCGCAGGCACAACACCGCGCTTCATGTTCCCTTCTCTCCGGAAGAGTTGATTCCAGATGCTAAGTTTCTGTCTGAAAAAGTTGAAAATAGGTCTTCCAGTCCGAAAGTGTTGCTCTCGTTTTTTGCGCTGCTTTTTGTCGAAGGCAACTCCAAACGCCTCGGCTCTGAGAACAGAAACGCTCGGGCGCTTCTCTTCTTCTCCCCGTCTCGCAGAGATACGTCCAACACAGTCGATGTTGAGCAACTTCCACGTGGTGGAGTATTGAGAACAATCATTTTTTAAAGCTGCTGTCAGCAGACCGCGAGGGCGGTGGTGCACAGCAACCGGAGAACAAACTAGGTTCTCTGTTTTCGCAGCGAAAAGCCTACTCAGACCTTTCAGGCCCTGTACACACCCGCCGCAAAGATGCCTGTCTCGCCCTCGGCTTCCGACCCTCCAGAGGTCTCCCCGCGACCGATGGGAGATGCAGCAGCGGAGAGGGAGAGACGACAAGCCGCGGCTTCTTCTTCCTCTTCTTCCAGTTCTTCTTCTACTTCTCCTTCCAACTCCTCTTCTTTCGCCTCCTTTGCCTTCGCTTCTACGTGCTCGTCTGGTCGTCCCCGAGTGCGCAGAGGTGGAGGAGAGGAGGCGACAGAAAAGGCGGCGCGCGAGACACGGAAGAAGTTGTCGCCGGTCCCCAGTGACATGAGCGAGAACGAAAATCCACGAAGGTTCAGTCGCGCGAGAGACAGTGAGCCAACCGCTCGTGTTGCCGAACTCCCGCGAGGCTCAGGCGAACCTGACGCAGGCCGAAACGTCGACTGGTGAGAAAAAAAAGTTGCAGCGAAGGAAAGGAAAACGCAAAAGTGACGTGTACGTGGAGGAAAGAAAGAACAAGCAAAGAGAAGAAAGACGACGAAAAAAGCTGGAAGGAAAGGAACAACAGGCGTTCATGGGATAGAACGAAAGGACAACGAAGAGCAAGGTGGTGAAGGAGAGCAAAGTGGTGAAGGGGAAAACACAAGAAGTCCTTCCACTGGTGTAAGTGTTGTGTGTATGAACTTTCAAACAAATTTCCTAACCGAGTAGGACTTTCTTCAGAGACGCGACTTGTTGTGTTATCTAGACAAGAAAAGGCAACGAAGCTGGAACCGATCAAGAAGGACTCCCGAGAAACACATTCCTCTCTTTGAGACAGGGCAAAGAAGAGAGAGACAGAAAGCAGGAGGACCAGTGAAAGTTCTTTACCCGCGAAGCAGGTGTATGTACACTCCGTTCTCCTTTTGTGTCTTCCACTCTGACGACACTGTTGCAGTCTGCGCCCCGGTCACCTCGTGGAGTTCTCCATGTCTCCTCCTCTCTTTATCCTTTGCGCTATCTCCTGCCTCCTTCTGTCTCTTACGCTCCACTTCTTCGCCCTCCTCCCTCTACGCATTTATATATATATATATATATATATATATATATATATGCTCAGGAATGTACCTGGAGACACGTGAACATACAAACATATATATATATATATATATATATAAATATATGTATATATATGTGTATATGTATAGGAAGTCGTGCACATGAGTGAGTGTTGAGTACTTGTTTTCTTTACCAGGGTGCCGAGCGACGAAGTGACTTGTTGCAGCCACTGTGGAAGTCTCTTCAGCGTGACACACTGGAAACATCACTGTCGAGCATGCGGAAAGGTAGGTCGGGAGTTTTTTGGAAGATTAATGAGGAGCCTTCTTCTTTTCTCAGTTTCTTCTTGTTGGAGCCGGAAGGCGCGTCTGAGCCGCGCACGGAGTCGCAAGGTCGTCTCTGCTTCTTTCCATCTCCTCGTCGTCTCTGCCACTCGTGCTTATAGTGGCGCTTGGAGGAACTCCTCCGGATCGCTCTGAACCTTGGAAGCGCTATTGACTCTTGTGCGCCCTGGGGTGTTTCTGGCTTTTCTTTCTCTTCAGTTGTTCACTTGTGTAGCTGTTCTTCCTCGGTTTTCTCTTCTCTCTCGACCGACGGCGTCTGTCTGCCTCTCCTTGACCGGCCTCTCCTTCTCCTGCGTTTCGTTCTCCAGGTTTTCTGTGGGGAGTGCTCGACCACGCGCATTCGACTCCCCGACCTCGGCTACTTCGAGAAAGTTCGCGTCTGTGTAAGCTTGGCGCGACACCTCAAACACTCCCAGAGAAAACTGTGTAGACACGGTCTCTCTATCTTCATACATCCACCTCCATGTTTTTGCTCACTCGCTTTAAAATATACATAAACGTATCTTGTATCAATGCATGCATGCGCAATGCGTATTCATTTGCATATATATATATATATATATATATATATTTGTACACGTATCCTTCTGTTGACTCTTGTGTGAATACGCATAATCCAGTGTGTAGGCATGTGTATGTGTGGACGTCGATACGCGCAATTCCACTCGTGTATTCACGGAAGCATTTCTGCTGTTGTAGGCACTGTCTCAGGGGAAGGTGCTTGCTGTCGTTACGGGTGCAGACGTATATACACCGCAAGTGCGTTGCGTGCGTTCCGTTTTAGTGCCCCGTGGCATATGGCGAGCGTTTCCCAGTCGCTGGGTTCATGTGAATCTTTGACGTTTCTCTGCACTGAGATCTTCTCCACCTCGAGTCTCTTCTCCTCGCTGAGTGCGCCTCTACGGCGCGTCTGTTTCTCTCAGGGCACTCCTCCGTGGGCGCGATTTACGTTCAGTGGCTTCGTTTGCAACGTGTTTCGGTGCAAATCCCAGACCAACTTTCTGCCTGAACTTTTGGAAATAAAGAGGGAAAATTGTGGCGCACAGTTGCGTCGGCTTCACTCAGGACCTTGTCTCATTCACCGATTCCTTCTCTGACCCTGCTCCTGTGATTCTCTGCTTGCAGGACGGTAGGAACACTCAAGATCTGCGACACATCGACGCCTTGACGCTCCCAATCTCACAACATGCAGCCGTTGATATATATATATATGTATATATATATATATATATAGCTCTGTGTATAAATGCATGCATACGTACATACACATGTATATATATATATATATATGTATTTGTTTGTGTATGCTTTTTCATGGGAGAGAGGAGAGAGAAGGGCGTACGGTTTAGAGCGCTCGGTCTTGTAAGACTCGGCGTAGTTGCTGCCGAGACACAGCGTGTGTGTGGCATGCATCAATCGTTTCGCGTCACGCGTTGCAGACCCGTTAGCGCTCTGAGTTAATTCTGCAAAGCAGACTCGAATCTGTGGGTGCTGTCGGGACTTGGCGGAGTGGCGCTGACAAAAGGCACGGAAGCGAGAGAGACCGCAAGTGTACTTTCTCTTCCTGCATGCGTTTCAGCGTTGTCGCGCTCCTGTCTCGCTTTGTCTTCGTGCCACAATCGTCTTTTCTTCTGTGGTCTTTCTCCCGGATGTTTAGACGGTGCACCAGTTTACGTATCTCCCCAGCTTTCCACCTTTTGGTGTGTGCGTATGGCTTCTTCCCTGTCGAGTTCCTTGTTTATGAGCACCTACAGTCACATTTACCAGCAACACTTGTTTAGTGTGCACAGGTGAGTAACGCGTTGGAAGCGTATCCGCCAACCGTCGAGTTCTCGTCTCGACCGCGTCCTCTCTGTCATGTCGTGAGCCTCGTCCTTTCGCTCTCTGGTCGCATCACAGTGGAGCTTACGGCTTTTCAAGGCACATACGCATCACGGAACATCTTCTCGGAAAGATCTGCATTCTGCCGCTCTCGATCGTTTCTGCAGACTGTGCCCTCGCCCGTGCGTCCTCTCACACCCTCTCCCTGCAGGAGGATCTCGGTGAGGCTTTCTTCCCGCTGAGATATCGACTGTAAAACGACACAGGGGAGACAGTCTCAGTGGCTTCTTCAAAGCGCAAACAGCGAACGTTGTAGAGCGCATGGCACCTGTGATATGGAGCCGCACTGCTGGGAGCTCGGCGCGTTCGATTTCACTGCTTCGCAACCTCAGGATGCTTTCGTCAAGAGGCGTGCTTTAGGCCAAAGATATTGACTCAACATGACGAAGCTCACAATCATGCAGATATACATACCTGCACAGTGACACGTGTGTACATTCATATACGTATGTATGCGTACACATATATATGCGTATATTCATATATATATATATATATATACATATATGTATGTATATAAATACGAACATATATCTATATACATCTGTATGCATGCATATATATATATATATATTTCTGTATATATATATATATGTTCATATGGATATATTTTTATGCAAATAGATCTACACATGCGGATGCATGTGTATATATACGTATGCAAGCGAAGACGTACTTCCATGTACTTCTACATTTTCATGTGTATGAGTGGAGGGTTTCTCCCTCTCTCGTCAGATATTTGACGAGTGTGGGAGGAGAATTACACGTCGTCCTTCCGGCGTCGCGTGTCTGTTCACATTGCACATTCCACCGGTGCAGTTTTTCGTCTTGCGAGGAGAGGCTTTTCAGCGCGCACAAGCGCTACAACGAAGGAGAGACTGACACTCTGGGCGGTTGTCTCTGTTTGCGTCAGACGTGAAGGAGCAAATCAATGCGAACTTGAAACTTGCGCTGGAAGAGAAGACGAAGCAACTCGAAGGCTTTCGCTCTTTTCTCCTCGAAGTCGAAGGACTTCTTCTCTCGGGAACTCAGCGCAGTCTCTGCTTCTCGACTGGGCGTACACCGGGAGATCCGCCTTCCGTGTCGACGCATGCAGCTCAAGCAGCAGGATGGACCAGGTAACGATTCTTTGACTGTTTTTCTGAGCGCATAACGCGCACTGGCTCGTCTCCGCAACTCAAGTTGAATATCCAGAGAGACATCATAATGCCTGGGATGCTGAATAGGCTAGGAGAGACAGAAGACAGACAACCCAGTTCTCGTTCTCGCTAGCGAGACTTCTTCATCTCTTCGTTCTTTGAAGCCCTCGTGCGGCCTGCCGACGGAAAGACCAGAACTTCCTTGGTTGACAGATTTCCCCTTCCTGCTTCTCGTTTGCTTTCCCCTGCGTCCCCCTCCTGCACTTTGCCAGCGGTTCCGCCGTGTTCCCTCCTCTTCTTTTTGTGTCTCTTTTCTCTCTTCTGTCGCGAACTCAGAGAGGGGAGGGGCATTTCCTCGAGGCTGACTTGAGTTTTTGTGAAGATGCTCCCCTGTCTTTTTAGCGAGGACGAATTCTCCCTTCTGATGCGGCAGAGCGAAAACGGCCTGAGGCAATTGACACAGCGCCTTCAGCAGTACGAGGAGGACTTTGAGGACGTGTGAGTATCCTCAAAAAGCGAACTTTTGCGTTCTTCTTTCCTGCCTCTTCCTCGTGCATCGTTTTGCGTATGTTGGATGTGTTTTATAAAATTCCTCTTTGTGTGCGGAAGAGTTCTCAATTCCTCAACTTTTATCGATCGGAGGAGCACTCGCTTTCGCTTTGACTCGCCAACTCTCGGTGTTTCTTTTTTCCCCTTCTCCTGTTCAGCGCATGCAGCGCCCTTTCGCAATGCTTTCCATCTCCTCGGCGTCTTGTGAGCGGCGTCATCTCAGTATATGTGCATCTGTGTATAAATCCTACATGTATATATGTGCTTTTTTTTCATATGCGCATGTACATTCATGTGCATAGATTAGATAATACAGATACAAAGAAATCCTTATTTTTCCTTTTTGAGTCGTCGGCCTTGAGGACAGGACATGCAGACGAACAGGTTATCTTCTGGTACGTTTCCTTCGCTGCAGAGGGACCTGCAAGCACAATGAGTTGCGTACGGAGGCGACATTCTCTTTTATTTTCTCTTTTTATTTTCAGACGCGCGCAACTTGAGGCGCTTGAGAGCGAGAGGGACGAGCACCGAAGCCACGCGTATGAACTGGAGAGGTGCTTGCATGCGTCGCGAGTGGAGATGACGCAAATGAAGGAGGTTGCAGCTGACCGGGAAGCTCTGCGGGCTGTCGTGGAGGTTCGTCGAGCAGAAACTCTCTTCGAACGACATATGCAGATTCCATGAACATGCAGCTTCGGTGCATGAATATTCTAGACATACACAACACACGAATGCACAGAAATGCAGGTACCGGTAAATGCGCATGGATACACATGCATGTGCAAAAGCAGGTGCTCATGCATACCTATTCATGTGCACCCGCACACATTTACATCTACATACTCATACATACACATACACGTATGTATAGAACAAGAATGAATCATCTACAGGGCACACAGGTAGCAGCTGTCGATGATACGTCGTGCGGTATTGAGGAGTCGCGAGTCGAAGCTTTGGCAGACGAGAACTCGCATCGTGGCTCAGGTGTCTGTGGTTCTCAGGAGCAGAAACGAGAGTTGGAGGAGCAGCGGCGGCAGCTGGTCGGGCTTCAGCAACGCTGTGTGACTTTGGAGAGGTAGGAGCGACGCCTCAGTTCACTGTGTGGAGTTTTTGCTTTCGGCGCTTTCTGTGCGCTCTTCAGCTGTGCCTGTATCTTCTTTGCTCTTCTCTGTCTGTCTCTCTGCAAGCGGATGCCCCAACTACCGAACCTCCGGTTTGGAAGAAAGGACCTTTAGAACTGCACAGTGTGCTGGAAACACCCATTCAGGTTCGCGCGCTTTCTCGGTGGCCTTTGTTTCTTCAGCAAATCAGCGGCCGCGCAGTCGCCTTCGCGCTCGCGCTCAACTGGCCGAGGAGACACTGCCGCCTCTCTGGCTTCGACTGTGGAGCCCTACACTTGGAGGGGCTCTGGCTCCGACCGCGGTCGTGGCGCCTCGGCGGGTGTGTCTCCAGGAGACACCTCGATCCTGAAAGGGAGCTTCTTTGGCAGAGACCCTTCAGATCTCTCGAGGAGACCAGTGATTGTCGGGCGAACCGACGATTTGGATGACTTCGCCGTCGCGTTCACAGTTGCCGATGGCTTAGGAGTGAGTGGCCTATGGGGGAGAAGGCAGAAACAACGGAAGGCAGCGAAAAGACACGTTCGATGCGCGAGTCGTGCAGCACGCGTAGGGTAGCTTCCAGCAAGCGCGAATAAGTTGAGGCAACCTGTCAGTGTCTCTCTTGGTGCTCTTTAAGGAATGAGAGAACCAGGAAAGAAGTCCTGGTGCTCAAGAGCAAAAGCATGGCGAGAAGGATGGCGACAGGCAGACGGCGCGTTTTTCTGGCGGCAACAAGACGATAAAAAGTGCCGACCGAGAAGCGATGAGGGAAGCAAGGCACACCCTGCAGAGACGGTGCAGTCGCGAGAAGCCGCTGACGGGTCAGCGCCATCTCCTCTCCCTTCTCTCGAGCTCTCTTGTCCCTCGTCCACAGGATAAATTGTCAACAGAAGTCTTCTTCACTTCTTTCCTTCGCTTCACCAAAAGGACCTGCGAGCAACAACAGTGCCTTGGTCGATTGTTCCTGCGCGGCGAGCAGTCCGTCCAACATGCGAAATCTGGGTTCTGCGTGAAACGCTTCAGGAAAATGCAGCTGCTTTCAGAAATGGTTTTCCCTGGTGGGGAATATGCTCTACAGAGAGATATAGATACATATAGAAGTATAGATACAGAGATATGTATATACAACTGTTTTGTGAGCGGCTGCATGTCGATCCACAATGCGCGGTTTAGTGGAGAGGAAGTGGCAACGAACTTTTTCTTTGTTTTCTTGTTCTCAGGACTCCCAAGATCGCTTCCATGGCTCGTGGTTCCAGTCCCTGTGGGTGCGTTGCCGCCGTTGCTGTTGTAGGAGACGAAGAAGGTACTTTGTTGGCGGCTCTCGGTCTGCATGCGTCATCCAGTAATGCTTTTCGAGAGGAAATAGTTCTGTGAAGAAGGTCTCGAGATTTCCCTTACTTGATGCCAGCGGAGTCCACGTGTGCGTTAGGCTCAGGGAGTTACAGTGTCCCACGACACCTTCTTCCCTCTCGAGTTTCAGTGTGTCTCTCCTCAAAACATCGGCTGCCTTTCTCCGGCTCTTCTTTGTGCGGGATAGAAAGCTGGGTTTTCTGGTGCACTGGTTCGGATCCTACTGGCGTCTGCAGCAGTGGGGATTGAAAGCCGGGCAAGGTGAAAAAGAAGGAAACTTTGTTGCTGGTGAAGCCACAGGAGCTTTCACGCTGGACGTTTGCGTTTTTTTCCAGCAGCGAAGGAGTCGCCGTCTCGTTGCCGCGAGCAGTGGCGGGCCACCCTTTCTGCAAGATCGAGAAAAGCTATCTTGGGGGGGTTCTCAAATAACGTCCGTGGTTTACTGTTGATTTCGGCTAAGCATCAGGCGTTCGCACTTTTCTTTGGTATCTCCCCGTGATAGCGCGTTGTTGACGGGCTGTTTCACACGTGGTTCGCCCCTAGGTCCTTTCTGGCTGTACTCTGTGCGTGTTGTCGTTGCAACGTTTTTCTCGTTCGAAGCACGATCTCTGTGGCGCTGCTCCCATGTGAATCCACGTCGGTTGATTCCGCTGAGTTTCCTGCTGGAACTAGAGGGTTTGTCGGGACTTTCTCCCGCAAGAAAGTCGAACAGGGACGCACGTGCAGAATGCGTTGCAGTGCGTCTCTCCTTGAAAGGGCTGGAGGGCGCTCGAGACGTCCAAGTGTCTATCCGTCCGAGCAAAGCGGCGCCGACGTATGGAAATTCGCTTCGGTCTCCTCACGTTTCAGTAAACACATGTATCTGCGCAGATCGACCGCGCTGAGACGAATCAAAGAGTGCCTGATGCTTTTATTCCCACGATGCTCGCTGGGGCGACAAATAAGTTGCCATAGCCTCCGTAGAAGCCGGCACTCAGAACGTAAAGACCGCAGCTAGAACGGATATTGGAATTATCACATATGTAGACATTGCCTCTGTACAAATGAATTTTGCGATGCAGAACAGTAGGACGCAAATCGAATCTTCGTCGCTCGATTCCTCGAGCTGCACGAGAGTTTTAGGTGTACTCTTGTCCGCGCAAAAGCCGCTGCAAAGAGCGCTGCAGGACTCTCCACTTGGTCTTCCCTTGTCTAGACCGCAAACGCCATCATAAATATGCCTTCGCCTACTCTTCTCTGACTCCAGCTAGCGGCATGTCCAGCGGTTTCAGCTCGAAATATGTTTTTCGTGTTCCTCTTGCATCCTTCATCGTCTCTAAGTACTTAGACCTTCTTTCTTATCCCTGTAAGGGTAAAAGGTTTCCTTATTTTTCACTGAACCGGTATCTCAAAGCATTTCTGCACCAGTCCCGCCCGCGCATCCTCACTCCATCGGGAAACGCAGATGCCACGTGTTGCCGCCACTCACGTAATAATGCCCAAACCCACAGCGGCTACTTGTCTACCCAGATGGTGAATGTTAGCAACTGCACAAGGCGCTTCTGAAGTAAACCTAGACGCCCGCGAGGAGGTGAAGCGACCGGATTCGGCATGCGTAGTCTGGGGAAGAAGCATAGAGCTTAACTAACATAGGAAATAGGAGCTCGTGCCTGTTCCCTCAAACAGTGGTTTCCGAACCCACAGCAGAGGCGCATGCAGGGTAGAGTTCGAACATAACGCAACTGAGTCTTGCAGGTTTTCATGGTGAAAAGTGTTTAAGCGTGAGCAGGGTGCACGGCGCCCTTGTCGGCACTTGGGAATGAGAGTGTCGAGCGTGGATGCCGTGCCAATCGGATTTCACAGTGAGTTTGTCGAGCAGGAATCTCTCTGCAGTTGACGAAACAGGAGAGCTCTGCACAAGACGCTTTGAAGTGGCGGTCGCTACGGAAAGGTTGAAGAAACGGGAGTTGACGCTGTGGCTGAGCCAACGCACTGGACGGCGAAAGACGCGACACAACGTACAGAGCGGCACAAGGATTATTTATGTCCGTCTGTGCACCAACGTCGAAACTAGGTTATAAAGGTTAGGCATGAATTTGCCGCATTCAACGCAGCTTTCTAACGGTCTCCGTGGGCCTCAGTGAAGCGACGCCGGTGTGATATATCGAGCGTCTCCGGTTGCTTAGTGGACAAATATTGACTCGTTCGTTTCTCGAACCTTTTGGATAGTTGCCGGACCAGCACACATCAGAGAAGGCGCCAAGTGTGTCAATGGGATTGCGTGCCTGCTGACGCATACTTTGGTTCTTGTTCACGGGAGCATCGTTCCATTGGTATCCAAGACTCCAGTGCCCCCTCTCACAATTGAACCCCTGACGGCCACGCGCCAATACGCGTCTTGGCGGTAGTGGTTCTTCAAGTGTTTCGGGTACGTCGTGCAGCTAAAAGTGTTCGACTTCAATATCATACAACATACTACAGGACTGGTTCTGTGCTTACACTAATTCAACATGCAAAGGCCTGCTGAAGAAAGATACGGGATCGTTGTTTGCTCGTTAGAGAGGACTGAGAGTTCACCACAGGAAACTAGCGCGCTCTGAAAGAATCCTGCTTGAGTTGCACGTGGTGTGGAATGCGCTCGCCATGAAAATTCTGACACATGTGCGTGTGTGTACCTAGCGAAGGTAATCTATGGTAAGAATATCCGTTCACTAAAATAAAAGAAAAAGGCTTTCACGCTATGCGTTGTGCCTGCCGAGTCGCTCAAAGAAGCCATAGTCCCGTTTATCGTTGAAGGGATGTTAACGTACTCAGGGCTATTTACCGGTTTGGATGTTGGCATGTCAGTTTTAGATCTTGAAGGTCTTTGTTCACTGGATCGTCTACAGCGAAGCTGTTTCGTCGGAATGACGCTGAAACGAATTGTTACTCTCGATTAAGCCATGCGTTAAGGGTGTTTCAACGACGCCGTCAGCAGCAAGAGAAAAATTTATACAGTGGCCCGAATGTCGGCACTTTTGGGACTGTAACTTTGGCAGGCGGCTGCTCATCCGAGAGCCGTCGAAGAGTCTCCATCAAGGTATATCACACCACACCGTAGTTCGTGTGGTATCACCCTCTGCCAGCAGCAAAAGGAAAGCACCTTGTGAGAAAAACAGACGAAAGGAACCAGCAGGTTTGGCGCTTCAAGCTCACTCCATTTCACACACGCCTCTCTCGAATGGGTTTTCCTGCTCCGGAGTCAACCCCGGGAGACATACAGAAAAGCCCGTCCCAGCTCCAAACGATTGGGTCGAACACGCGAATTCACCAACAGTTGTTTCTGGGTCTGCTAGTGAACCAGAAAGCGAACTCTGTCGTTTTATTTCACCCACAAAACCTCTGCTAACCACATCGTCACGGGGACGCCGTCGCGGTCGCGTGTTCCTCCGGAGTTTCCAGCTAGTCCCGATACGTCGACAGTTCATTCTTTCAATGGATCAACACTGGCATTGGTGCCTCTTTGGAGGCGGCGTCTTTTTCCACCACTCGTGGACCAGGTGCAAGGGTCTCTGTGTTCGCTCGGCAACTATAACGCTCAGACGCGTTGCCGGAGAGCAAGTTCTCAGGCTTTGTCGAGCAAAGCTGAAGAACAAGTTCTCTTTCGGAGACGAGACGAGAAAAAGGCGAGGGTTGAAGAAGCAGAGATTTACAGCGGACAACGTGGTGGTATAGGGCTTCGGCTTTTCTCTGGTCTTGCTAAAGCCTCACCACCAGTGTTTCAAAAAAAAAGCTCACGTGTTCTCTGATGCCTTTGATGTTGCCATCGCAGCAGAAAAAAAGTGGAACACCGTCAACACACGTGTGTGCTGGTTTTTATTAAAAGAACGGGTCTCCTTTACTGGAAGTATGTCGTGTCCGCAGTGCGTTCCTCGAGCGCTTTGTAAATAGCTTGAGAGGCATCACCAGGCTTTCCGTTGTACCTCCAGTGACTGCGGTTGAGCTTCGATAGCACCACATCCGTGGCATCGGCCGGGTCCACGTTCAGACCCAGATCCTTCAGCGTCTCCTGGACAAAGGCGTAGACACGAGCCTCGAACTTCCGCCTCACACAGCATTTCTTCGCGGTTTCCATGATTGAGGTCATGTCAACAGGGTCCTGCTCCAACATTGCCAACAACTTCTCCGCGGCTGCCTCTGCAGACACACGGGACTCGGATTCTTTGTCAGAGACTGCGGCTTGCGCCTGGTCAGGTGCTCCCCTCACGAAGGCACTTTCCTGCCAGGAGACACAGCCAAGGAGGGCGAAAACGACCACGGCAACGATCGTGAATTTCCTCATCGCCGGGATGAACCCCCGCGCCGAGCAGAAGCAAACGGAGTGGTGCAACATCTTTTCGTCGCCAACACAAAAGCGTACTTCTTTGCAACTGTCCCAGAGCTATCCACGACGCGGCGCGAGCACTTTGGGGCGACGAGAAGGGCGTGGGGACGAACGAGGCTAGAGACGACGTCGGAGAAAACCGGGAAGGAATCAGTGCAAGCGGGAGTCAATTACGAGAAAAGAAACAAGATATACACTGAACAAAACGCTGCGTCCCCAGGCTCAAAAAAACAGACTCATGCAGGTTGCCGAGACAGACAGACGCAGACACTGCCCGCAAGAAACCCCCGCATGTGGGGTTGACGCTGCCGCTGAGACACTGGCATCGACAACACGACAAACAGCGTCGGAAATGGGGGAGCGCAACGCGTCTCCGGACAAATACAAACAGCTTTTCAGCGCGGTATATACAGCTTCAGGGTTTGCAGAGCCAGTTAATTTTAAGTAGAATGTCTGTAACCTACTATCACACAGTTTGTGTGAGACCAGAGAAGTTGAGGTACAAAGAATTGACAGAGTGCTACATGAGACATGGAGCACCCTGCGAACAGCCACGGTTGTCTTTGAGCTGAGCGTCGCGTCTTCTTTTCTGGCATCTGTCTATCCCAGAACCCTTTGATCCCTGCTGACATTCGGTTCAACATTAAAACACAAAACGTTAGGGGGAGAAACACATTTGAGGAAAACACAACGGCCAGACTACCGTCCTTCAGAACAGCATTTCAGCGTACAGAGTTTGGTGACAAACCTTAGGAAAAATTTGTGTTGAGAGACTGCCGCCGGTCTTTAGAGCTGAGTCGGTTCAGGCGGCTATGCCAACCGCCTAAAACAGGGAAGACAACGAAAATAGGATATTCTTGTCTCCGCTAAGGCAGGAGCAGGCTGTTCAGAAGCGGTGCCCCGTTAACAGAAAGAGCCGGTTTGCCGAGCAAGATTGGTGCACCTGCCTACACTCTATTGTTGGACGACTTCACAGACCTTTCGTATTTCAGCACCACGGTTTTGTTAAGGAGGTGAAGGCTACCGCTCTCGTACTGCGGAAACTCACCTCTCGAGGACCAAAGCCGGTTGTTAGCTGTGGTGCTGGAGTCTAGAAGCTCAGTAGACGACCTGGAGAAGAAGGCTAGTATCATACGCCTTTCTATCAGCAGTTCGTTCCTCCCTTAACTTCCAGCCCCCGCTCTGTCGGTCCGCAAAAATGGCATTACCTGGGTTCCCTCCCGGCGGGCAGCCTGGTTATCCAGTTTCCTTCGAGAGAAGAAATTGCCTCTCCACAATTCCACCCGCACGAAACAACTGTCGTTTGCTTGCAAGTTGGCCTTCCCCTGACTTCTGCATGTGCATTTTTCAACTAGGCAGCAGTGTGACACATCACGGGAGCGATCGAGCTCTGAAGCGGTGTGCATTTCAATCGGACAGAATCGTGTGCCGGAGGTACCCAGATGGAAGGAACAATCTGCGACAACAGAAGTGCGACATTTATTTGACGAACTGCCAGGAGACCAAGCTTGCTTGGAATGATGCAACACAGGCGCAGGAACAGGAAGATACCGAAGCAAAGAAAACAAGCAATACGGTGCAAGGATGGACACCGTGATACAGACAAAACCGGGACTCTGAAGAAAGCAGGAGCGGTAAGGTGCCAGAGGATCAGTGAGACGATTAGGGTGAGTTATGGGTACTCAGGTACACTGCCGGCACGAGAAAGCGCATATCGACAAAAGATTGAGAGCTGACGATTCTCTCATCGCTGGTGCGTCGTTCTTCACTGGCCAACGTCTGGGATCATAAAGGAATATGTGTCGTCAGATTGAGCGTGGAGTACGAATGAAATAGTGCTTTCGATCGCAAACCAGGCTCACGAAGTCAGAAACTTCTTTCCTGAGGGGTCCTTTGGAATGCCGTACTTCGTGAACATGTGCCCGTAGTTGTTATCGGCTGCTGGGATTTTCTCAGACTCACCATTTGTCACCGACTCTTCTGTTTGTCTGTCAGCACATGCGTGCACGCTTCCTGTCTGCAGATTTGTGTGGAAACCTATCTACCTGTTTACAAGCTGAACACCTGAGATAACGAAAACTGATGGCTACACGAGATGTGGCTTTCGGTACACGCCCAGGTGTATCGCCGTGTCTATAGTGCAGGATCTTGTGTGCAAATCTCTTGCTCACGCGCAACGTCTGAGGACACTCGCCTGCCGACATAATAACCCAGTACCCCGCATCCGACACACGAAAGTGTACCTCAGCGTGTCGATCTCCAGATGGGGCTACGCAGAGAGGCGCGTATCCACATGGATGCAGGATCACATGCGCGACTGCTTCAGAACAGAAGAGAAAACGAAGGAGAGACGCGCGTCCCCAGTCGACTCAAGTTCTACATGGTGTACCCCCCGCTGCCGAATTCGCCCACCTCACCCCCTCCTCTCAAGATCAGCAGCCTGTCGAGCTGCGGTTAGAAAACCTGCTGGCGAAGACTGGGTTTTTACCTTTTTTTCCTCCGCTTCAGGCCTCTTTCGCCTGATAGACATGCAAAGATCAGTGCAACATCCACCCCTCACGCCTTCTGTGACGGATGCTGAGAGGAGGTCTCAAGCGAGCAGGGAAGTGAACATCGGCGCTGGGCCTAGGCGGGGTATGAAAAGTGTCGACAAACAGTCCTGTCTTTGCTTTTACCGCCCGCCGCAGCGCTCCACCAGGGACACCGACAGCCACCAGCTACTTTCCGAGTTCTGCATTTTCGCATTTTTTCCAGAAAACGACTCCCGGACCCGGACCCCCCGTGGACTCCGCATCGCAGGCTTCCAAAAGGCGGCTCGGCAAAAACTGCATGCCGAGGTCGAGTGCCGCAGGTGTCATCCCTGCTGAGTATCCATGCCCCTGAGACGTCAGTCTTCTTTCCTACGCGGGCGGTCTAGGAGACACGGAGAAGATGCACGGGACGTAAACTCTGACGCTTCCGGTTTTTGTGCCGCTAAAAACCCAGTCGCCAACTTCTCTCCGTTCTCGAGTTGACGGCGACAGTTCCTCTGTTTTCGATTTCAAAAGTGTGATTTTCGACTCTCTCGCCTCGAGCCCCAGACGATAGATGGGCTCTACGCGTGCGCGACTAGACACCGGCAACAGAGCGAGAAAAGTGCGCGTGGCTTTTTCTCCAGTTCGATTTCCTGCTTTTCTCACCTTTGTGCCCACCCGACTTTTGCGCATTTGTTTCCGTTGAATTCTGCGCCTTTCATGGCAACGAAACCTATACACTTCCCTCTCAACTGCAACCTCTTGGCCGCAACTCCCGCTGTGTGGAGCGTCCCGTTTCTGTCTCCGCACTCAATCTGGAGGTTCCTCCTGTCTCCACAAGCTTCTTCCCGTGTCTCCTGCCTCTTTCGAGGGGAGGCAGTTTCACTTGCATGCTTCCCAACTTCTCTCCATCGTGTTTTCGCTCCTTTCGATCTCTGAACTCCGTCTCCCGCCTCGTCCTCGCCGGAACACATTCGCCTTACTCTTCAGGAGCTCTCCAATATAGCCTCTTATAGAAACTGTCTTCATTCCCTCTGGCTTCCTCCCTTTCTCTAAAGGCTATCCGGATCGTCTTCTCCGTTCTCGCCTGCGCGCGTGCAGTGCCCTGACTTCTGATCGAGACTCTGAATCTCCCGTTTCCTGCTTCTTCACCTTTGTCTCTTCGGGAGGTGGACCTTTGTTTCACAGAAACTAGTTTTTTCGTTGACCACAAGCGTCTGTCGAAAGCCCTCCTGGTCTTCCTTTCTCTCCATCTCCTCGTCGTCTTCTCCCTCTTTCTCTTTGTCCTCGTCTCTTCCGCTTCCGCGGTGGCGCTTTCTGCCTCTCAGCGCACTGTCAACGCCTGAAAAACGACACTTTTGTGGAGGAAAGTTTTCCTTCTTCTGCTTCCCTGTCGGTTTCTCTGTGTGAGGGTCGTCAACCCTGTGCAACGGAGTCTGAGGACGCAGCACCCACCAGACTGAAGAGCTGGAGCTGGGGCGTTCCCGTCCACGTTAGAAAACACTGTTTCTCCGCATGCTTTGTTTGGGGTAGACGCATCTCCTGGAAGCTACTATGTATGCCAAAGTCGACAGATAAGAAAGCTCGCGTCCTCGTCTCCCCTCGTCAGCGGGTGGATGGGGTGCACACACTCGAGAGGCCTCGCGGGGGCCTCTCGTCCGACGAACCTCCCGCTTTCTCACTTGAAAACGAAGTCCGCGAAGGTCTCTCCTTTTCAGCTGAGGCCCACCGCCGCTCCCCAGACTGTTTCGTCCTCGAGGGAGCTTCCGCTGCCGAACGCAGAAAAGGATTCGGGGGGAAGTGCAAGAGAAGACTCACTCCTTGGCAGCGAGGAACGGCTTTCGGCCAGTCCTCAGAATACCTCGGCGGTTTCTGCTGGCTTCCCCAGAGAGAATGCGGAGCCACAGGCCTCGCCGCTTGAGCCTGGAGGAGACACCACGCCGGGGCGGACCACAGGAGACACGGGCGCAAGTAGAAAGGGAGAAGACGCCGACGTTTCCCAAGCAGAAGCAGTCGCAGAGAAAAGGCAAGAAGACAATGGAGAACAAGCTCTGACAGCAGCGAGGTAAGCGCAGTCCAAGAGAGAAAGAAGAGGCAGGAGAAACCAGTGAATGGATGGGAGGGCAGGGTGAGAAGAGAAGACAGATATGAGAGAGAGGCAGCGAGAAGAAGTCAAGTTGGAGTGTCAAAGAAACACACGAGAGCGAAGGGGGAGATGGACCAAGCGCTACCGAAAAACGGTGGCAGAGGTGAACAGGGTGGGAAAGGAAGCGGAGGAGAAACGTGAGAAGAAAGTGATGAGATTTGGAAAAGGGACAGAAGGGTCGTTAGAGGCAAGACATGCGATAGAGGAGGACAGAAGATCTGGAGCATCGCACAGGTAGTCCAGAGGGAGGTGTGTTCTGGGGGCGGAATGAAGGAGGCAGGTGTGAGAGCGAAGACGAACCTCACAGCGAGCCTTTTTTCTCGTCAGAAGTCCAGGGCTGGAGTCTGCATCCCCTCTTTCTCCTTTGCATTTGGTCCTCCCCTCTCGCATGTCCCGTCTATACTTCTCGCGACATCACTCCTCCTGTTCCTTTCCTCTCGTCTTCATTATCTCGCTTCTCTCGTCGGTCCATCCCTCAGTTTGCATTCCTCTCTCCCTCTCGTTCGGTGCGCTTTCTCTTTTGTTCAGAGTGTCTCACGGCGCTCGCGTCGCGCTGCCTTCTCCCTGTCAAGCGCTGTTGACTCCCTCGGGCGCTGAGGCTGAGGCGCAGAGTCCCTCGCGTGCGGACCAAGGCTCGCCGTTCTCAGGCGCTTCGCGTTGGTTGCGTCCTGCGTTTCCTTCACCTGCTCGGAGGAAGAAAGACAAGGAGCGGAAGGGCCGCGTGACCACCCGGCGCCGAGCCAGCAAAAACGGCTTGGCGCCGGTCTCCCAGAATCAGCTGTTTCGGTACCGCTTTCGTCGAAAGAAAACGCGAACCAGGGGGGGCGGGTGCTCGGAGCCCGACGCGCGTGCTGCTCCGGTCGCGGACGGGGCCTCGAAGAGCAGTTCCTTCTCCGTGGGGCCGACGCGGGGCGAGGCATCCCCTCCTGTCGCCTCGCCCCACGCGCGCTGTCCGCGGTGCGGCCGAGATTTTCCGGCGCCCGACAGTCCCTTCGCCCATATTGGAGCCCAACACGGTCGCGAGCTCACTCAGGCGACGCCGCGCGAGCCAGTCGCGGCCGAACGGGTCGCGCCGCCGATGTCGCCCGCAGAGCGCGCGAGTCACGCGCCGGCGCATGCAGAGGGCCAGGGCCTTGGCCACCGGCTCCTCTCGCCGAAGCGACATCGCCCGTACTTCGACCGCGTGCGCCCCGCGGGGACAAGGTGTGCACAAGACTCGGCCCTGCGGCCCGGTGGCGAGGCCCCCTTCGCCTTCGGCGGGGGGACCTTCGCGATTCGAGACGCGCCCGGAGGGAGACAGCCCGCCAAGGGCAAGCTCGCGCGGCCTCCAAACCATCGCAGCAGTGTAGATCCAAAGACGCACGAAAAGCAGGGACACGCGACTCCAGTTGTCAACGGCGCTCCGGACGCCTCGCCGAGAAAAGGCCGGCACGCGCGCTCCCCTGGAAGCGAAGGCGCGAGGCCCTGCTGTGCATGTGGGTGGCCGGGGCCTCAGGGGCCTCAGGCGGCGGCGCAGTCGGACTCCAAAGGCACCCACCGCGCCACGGAGCCCCGGGGGAGACCGCGTGCAGACCACCGTTCTCGGAGGGGACCCGAAGAAGACGTTTCTGTAAGCGTGGGACGCTCGGCGGGAGCCGACGCAAACGTAGTGAGACACACACAAACGGGGCGTTTTTGCTGCAGGACGCACGAGAACAGACATCGTCAGATTGCGGTTAGGGCCTAGGCGACGTGGCAGAACGCTACTGTAGACTGTTGAAGACCAAAGTGTCTAGGGTGTGTGTCATCCGAGCACTGCTGAATATCAGCGGAGGGCGAGAAAGTTTCCTTGCGCCTCAACTCAGCCCAGACTTTCTTTGCGGATGCTGCACTGCAGATCTGTAGCATCTCAGTCATGTTGATTAGACAATCTGTACACGATACGCCCGAACAGTCTATTTGCCTCGGGACGGGAGGGCCCAGGATAGTAACTTTTTCCCCTCACGCACATGTACGTAGTTGTGTGGGGCAGTGGAGGATGGTGTGGTCCCTGCATAACCGCTTCCCATGCACTCTTTTGTTCACAGAGTTCAGACCTCAGCGTGCCTCCGGAATTCGTGATGGCGGATCCGCTCTCGTTCTTCAACTCTCTCACCCACACGCCTCTCTTCACAAGTCGCATCAAGACAAAAGTAAAGCTCGAACAAGTCTACGACGTCAGCAACCACGTTCTGGGAACAGGTAACTGCACACCATTCAACGCGTATTGTCCAATTTCGTATCATATATATTTATATATATATATATATATATGTATCTGTGGAAGTATAAAGATATGTGCACATGCATATACAAATATACATATGCACGTATGTATCTATCTATCTATATATATATATATATATATATAGTTGTATAGGCAGTTACGTGCTTTAGGCGTGTATTTCACTTCATTTGTGCTGTGGCTTCTCTGTCGCTTGGGGTCCGACGGTTGCACCCTGAAGGCGTTCACATTTTCCTAAGGATAAACAGGATCGATTCTTCCTCCAGCGACTCGACAGGAACTGTAGATGTCAAGGAAGCTCTTCCGCCGCGAGTTGCTGCGACGCTGTGTTCTTGCTCGCGTGCGCCACTTTCAATGCACATGTATATGTACACATACAAACACATGTGTGGGTGTGGAAAGATGTAGAAGTATGTATCCTTGTGTGCGTGTGTGTGTAATGCGGTGTATGTCTCGCTGTTTCGCCGTTTTTTTGGTTGCCTCTTGCCGGGAGGGGGCATGAAGGGGAGGTGCTCAGGAAAGTTCTTTGTTTTTTTCGACACAAACACCCTTCCGTCTCGATCTATGCGACGAAAGGGGCAGTCGCGGGCTGTTGCTCGTTGCGGGGCCTCCGCTGGTGCAGTCCCTTCAGCGTGGATTCTTCTCCCCTGTTCTTCTCCTTTTGTCTCCTCAGGGATCAGCGGCGCCGTGCGGATCGGGCACCACCGGCAAAGCAGGCGACAGGTGGCCATCAAGACGCTCTGTCTGTCTGCCATGGCTCCCAAGAGGACGTTGATGCTGTACAACGAAGTTGCGATTTATCTCCAGGTAGACCACCCGAACATCTGCAAACTCCTCGAAGTTTTCGTGGACGACGGCGAGGAGAGGAAGCCTGCCGCAGAGTCTCCCCGACTTGCAGGCAACAGAGAGAGAGCCGAGAGCGCAGAAGCGAGGGGCGACTCCCGCAGTCTTGTGGGTTCGAGTCCCGTGCATGCGGTCGGGAAAACTGGGGACGGTAAGCAGTTGAGAAACCGTGTTTCAGCCAGAGCGTCTTCTCTGTAAAGAACCGTTGCTCGTGTCGGAAACTCCTGGGTTTCACCACTCGTTGGTTCCACAGGATCTGCTGACAAGGTGACGCCTCCAAAGCAGGGGCTAGCTGCGAGCGTTTCGCTCTTTAAATTGTAGCTCGTTCGAGAGACGAGGCCGCAGACGCAGGCGGCGGGAGAGCAGAGAACGGTCTTCGTTTCCGTCACGCAGTGTTTCCTGATAGGGAAACGAGGGGAACAGATCCAGCGGTGCACGGTGGCAAGGTTGAGACGTTGTTTTCTCCTTCTTCCTCGTCTCCTGAGAGTATCGTCTGCTCGGTCGTGTCTGATTTCTTCTGGCGTTGTCTCGACCTCGCGGTCGCATATCACTCTGGGCACCATTTAGGTACCCTGCCTCGGCCGGCTTTCGAAGCGCTGCTCTGTCCTGACTGCCTTTCCCGTGTTTTGCGTGTCTGTTCGACTTCTTTTCGACTCTCTGCTGATTCACTTCTTCACAGTTTCCGTGTTTTCCGGTTTCAGCTCTCGACGCCTACTCTTTTGGCGCGAGTTGTTTCCTGACGCCTCCGTGTTTCTCTTCCGAGCTACACCCAGCGACTCGCGCTGCCTCCGCACTCCTGCCCACGTCTTTCGCGCACCGAGTTCTGTGGCGTTTCCTTCCACGAACCTCGCTCTTCTCTGATTTCACTTTTCGTCTTCCCCGTGTGCGTGCGCGGCTGCCCCTTCAGTGCGAACTCCAGTCTCTTCAGAGGGGACGCCCCTGCGAGCAGAAGACCTGAAAAGCGAAGAGCAAGACGACAGGGAAGAAAGGAAAGAAAGGCGTGGAAGCTGCATGTCTCGGACGTCGATTTCTTCCGACGAGAAAGGGCACAAACGAATTCACTTGGTGATGGAACTGTGCACCGGCAAAGAACTTTACGATCGCCTGGCGAGAAAAAAGAGATACAGCGAAAAAGATGCAGGCCGCGTCACGCGACAAATGCTCTCCGCTATCAACTACTGCCACCAAAGACACATTTGCCACAGGGACCTCAAGTACGCGACTTCAAACTGCAAGTAAAGACATGGATGTATGCATATATATAAATATATATATATATATATATATATATGTTCGTGTATCTATCTATGTGTTTTGCTGTATTCATAGCTGTTAAAATTTATATGTGCACATAAGGCTTGTGTGTGTAAGGATTTGTTTGTATATCTGTGGCATCATCCTTGGCGTATACATGTACATATATATATATATATATATGCGTAGATGTATAGACATATGCAGACTTGTGTGGAAGTGGATGTGCATGCATAAGCTCGTGTGTTATCGACTGAGAATAAAGAATCCCGGAAGAATGATAGGGCGACCGTGTTGGAGCCCTATTGGCAGGCCCTCTCTTTGTCTGAAAACACTTCCCATTTCTGTCGAGCTCGTGTTCTGCTGTCTCTGTCTTCTTGTTCGACTCTCCCTGATCTTCTTCTACTTTCTCTGTTCTTCTTCTGCATCTCGCTGAGTCCGTGGAAGCGGCGACCTCGTATCTTTTTCTCGTTTTTCGCGAGCTTCTTTCAACGCTTGGCAGACTTTTTGGGCCTTATTTTGCGTTTCTCGACAGACTCGAGAACTGGGTCTTTCGAGATGACAGCGACGACGCACCCTTGAAGCTGGTGAGCTTCTGCTTCTGTGTCCATCCGCAGCCAATGTTTATCGAACGTTCCTGCTGCTTCCTTGTGTGAACATGCAAGGACCTCCCTCCAAAGGAGATTGTTTCCTGGTAGCAACTCGGTCCACGCGTTCCTTCGTTCCCTGCTCAAGAAAACGAGAAGAACAACAGACGGATCTCCATAGAACTACCGTTCGTATGGATTTGTGATTCTTCTTCGTGTGGCGACTAGCCCTATAGGTTCTTCCCCGAGTGAACGTCTCGCCGTCGTTCCAGCGCCTTCTGCTACTTACCTAATCCTCCGTTTGTCCCTTTTTTCTTCCATGCGTGGCAAGCTGTTTTCTGATTGGTTTACTTGCTTCCTCCACCGTATCGTCTCCTCGTCGTTTTCCTGCCTCTGCGCTTCCGTCGTAACCCATAAGTTTCTCTGTATTTCAAAATTGATTCCTGCGAGTGTAAGTTCAATTGCACGTCTTCGTGAATCGCACAACTAGTTCTACTGCCTTTCTCTTTATATATGTATATATATACACATATGTATGTATTTGTTGATTTCATAAAATCGAAGAAAGGAATTTCAGCTTTCTGACGGTACCTCGACGCACTGTCCTTCACTCCCACGTGTCGTCGTCTTGCCCAGTCTGGTCGCTCAGATTCCTCCAGCTGGTGTTGTTTTTACTTGATTTTTCGTGCATTGTTTGTTCTTCAGATTGACTTTGGTTTTAGTCGCATTTTCCACCCCGGAGTCAGGATGACTGCCATGCACGGCACCGTCTACTACGTCGCGCCCGAAGTCATGGACGGAAAATACAACGAAAAATGTGACCTCTGGAGTATCGGTGAGCGCACGTGCGTCTTCACAGAGATACAGAGATGCACAAATAAAAATGTGTAGAGATTCATACGTACGTGCGTATTGAGGGAAATCGAGAGATTTACACGGTTAAGATTCAGGGGGTTATGGTGGCAGGTGCATGCATGTCGGTGGTGACGTGTGTCTTTCAGTGTCTGTATTGAGAGCTAGATTCAGGTTCGTGCACATCGACGGATGTGTAGATGCCCATGTTTCGATTGTGTGTGTGTGTCTTGCTGTTTTCTCGTGGATAGAGCCGAGAGGACGGATGTGAAAGTGGACGTGGACGCGTTTTGACAGATCCGGGGTTCAGCGTGGATGTACACAAGTCTCCGCGTGTGTGTCCCTCCGTACCCAATGGAGAGAGGTCAGGATAGAGAGGGACTCTCGGGTCGATGTCAACGTTTTCACTTTCAGGCGTCATCGTCTACATGCTGCTAAGCGGCAGCCCTCCGTTTACCGGCCATGGAGACCAAGAAATCCTCATCAAAATTCGCAGATGCAAGTACAACATGGACGGACCTCGCTGGCGTGGCATCTCCGAGCAAGCCAAGCATTTTATTGCCTCTCTTCTCAGGTAACGTCTTCTCCACAGTTCTATGCAAAACCATAATTAAATATATATATATATATACAGAT
The DNA here is from genome assembly GCF_000006565.2 of Toxoplasma gondii ME49. Classification (NCBI taxonomy): domain Eukaryota; phylum Apicomplexa; class Conoidasida; order Eucoccidiorida; family Sarcocystidae; genus Toxoplasma; species Toxoplasma gondii. The sequence goes on from NC_031471.1 coordinate 2,637,730, forward strand.
ATGTCTGAAAATCATAGATACACATGTATACATAGATATAGAGACGTCCGTGTACTTATATATGTATATGCGTGCATAAAATCGTTGAGGGGTCTCGTCTCGAGCCTTTGTGTATGTGTTGATGTATTCCTGGTAAGGGCCGTACCGCTTTCTCACTTGTGTTTTCTCCCCTCACGGTATAAGTGTCGTGACAGTTTGTATGGTTGCGCTTGTGCTTGTCAATTAACCGGTATCCTGTTCGCGCTGTTCAAGTCCGCTAACGATGCTGGATTCCACTGCCCTACGACGTCCAAGTGTTTCCACCTGGGTTGCGTCCCGGGCATTACCAGCAAGTGTAACTAGCTGATGCCCGAACCAGTACCGTTAGTAGAGATAGACGGGCGTAAGTATTCCGTGCAGATGCATACCAGGCAGAAGACTGTCAAAGAGAAGTCGATAGCTGTCCAGTCTGTATCCAAATGGTGGGCCGGTCCCGTCTGTGGGCAACCCGCAGTTGTTTTTCCTCAGATGTGAATGAGTTGTCTTGGAGACGTTTTTTGCGTTCTCTTCAATACGGAGTCCATGTGGCGGCTGACACGCGGAGTCGTCGCCAAGCGCCAGGGAGCAGTCGCTTTTCTGTGGGAGTGCCCGGATTGCCGGGACCGTTCTCACCTAGTCTTGGTTTTTCATTTCCTGTGTCCAGGAGAAATCCAGAAGAACGCCCGTCAGCTGAGGAAGCTCTGAAACATCCGTGGCTTGTCGCCGCAGAGAAGGAGGCCCTCGCCGACACCGAAATAGACGTGAGCGTGCTGAAGAGCATGCAGCGCTTCGCGGCTTGCTCGGCCATCAAACGCGCTTCTCTCGGTGAGTTCGACCCTGCACGTCTCCCTTGACTTGCTTTTTATTTACTGCATGCACGCGCGTTCGCACGCGCGTTCCTGGCGCACATCACACAGCTGAGTTCAAATAGTTGCAACGTCTACCTACTGTACAGACAGAATACATCTATGCAGATTCAACCCTCTTCGAAAACGTGTACCTGTGACAAAAGACATATTGCAAACGCAGAAGGCATGTAACTGTCACAGGTTGTATATATAATTGTACATCAGTATGCATGTATATATATATATATGTATTTGCGTAACACACTTGTCGCAGAACGTAGACATACGTATGTATGTTGATATAGGCGCATGCGAAGGAAGGTGTGTGTAACTCCTTTCGCGAGTTGAGTGGGATTGTCGAGGCTTGAGTTCCGGGATACGTTTCTTCGTAGGAAACTTCTGGGGCGTTTTTTGTGAACTGTCCAACGACGGGAAGTCTCTGTTTCAATGCATGTAGTTACTGATGGTTCCCGGGGAGAGATCATCACCCGTCGTCCCACTGTGTCATCCTCCAATCAGGGCTGCGTTGTTTTTTCTGCGCACGGTCTGTCTCTGTCAGCTCTCATTGCGATGTCAATGAATGCCCAGCAACTCGACGACTTGGAGCGGCTCTTCAGGAAAATCGACATCGACAACAGCGGCTGCATCAAGGTGCGAGAAATGCGGCAGTCTGTTATTTTTTCTCCTCTCTTCCTGCGCGTCGCAGGCTCCATCCGTGTATGCTGTAAAGGCAAACGCTCGGCGGGAGGGTGCCGCACTGAAAGCCACGGTGTTGCTATGCTCCTGCTGTCTCGCTTGCTTCTCGCCAGGAGGATGCTCTCCGAGTCCTGGCAGGCGCGTGGTGTCTAGAGGAGTACCCCTCTCTGTTGTTTTCCTTCGCACCGGCCAGATAAACGCCAGACTGCTGATATATATATATATATATGCTTTCTGTGCTGTATCTGAAACGTTAGGTGCCGTTCCTTTAGCCTGCTCCGTGTCTTTCTCGTTTCTTGGACTCGCAAGCAGAAACCGTATTGAGGACTCTCGTACCTGCGGGTGCACTGGACTGCCTGTCTGACCTCCTGAGATGGAGACCTGACAAGCAGTTGAATCATCTTTGTTCCATCAAGCTTCTCCATGCACGGTCGTTGTTTGATCGAATTCAAACGAACTGTTTTGTTTCTTTTCCCGGTGTCTTTCAGATGGATCGAATGGTAGCAGTTCTCGTCACCTTTCTGGACGTTCCCCGAGATGAAGCGCTTCGCATTTTCCAGCGCATCGATCAGACAAGTAATGAAGCAAATAAATTTAATATGGAAAACAATTCTTCGTCTTCTTTCTCTCTCTGTCCCTTGGGTTGCGTACGTCAGGAACATGTTGCCTCTTTCATGTGCGCAGTCCGATTTCCCTGGAGTCTCGTCTTTCTTATCCACCTTTCCCTGGTTCCTTTCAGTCTTTTACCTCCTCTTCACTTTCTGGATTTCCTTTTCTGTCCTTTCTTCCTTTTCACTTCGTTTTTCTTCTGCTCTGTACCCCTGACGTCTCCTATCGGCTGCGCTTTCTTCGATCTCCCCATTCCTTTGTGGCGCAAGTCCAGCAGAACTGGGGTGCCTCCGTCCGTCGTCTTGGTTCACTGTCGAGAGCTGTAGGCAAGTGTCTAGCGCGTCGCTTTTTCTTCTGTCTGCCAGAGTGCGCCCAAATGCTGTCTGGGACACTAATAACTGAGACAGGGTCATTTAGAAGCTTTTCTGCGGAGTATATACCACACGTTGGACTGCTGGTTTCGATCCAGAAGGCCTGGGTTCCCCTGATCAAAGTTCTCTCGCATCGGTGTCGGCATTTGCGGAGGCGTCGATGGGATTCTTGTCTTGGCTCTTCTTCTTTCAGGAGCGGAGGAGATCAACTACAGCGAGTTCTTAGCTGCGACCCTGCAGACACGCATCGCGCTCAATCAGCAGCTCATTCGAGAGGCCTTTGAACGGTTAGCATCTGTGCCTCTCGCGATTTCTCGCAGTTTTATAGCGAAAAACATTTACACATTTTTCAGTTCTTCAAAGTGTTATGAAGGCGTCGCTTCCTCTTGTCTCACTGTTCCTCGCTAGCAGACGATGTCGCCAGCAAGCAAAGCGTTCCCTTGCGACTTGTGTGCGCTTAATCGACATCTGTCGATCGTGGTATCAATCAAGGATATACAAATGAGCAGTGCTTGTGCAGTGGCTTCTTACAAGTGGCATCTATCCAGACACGTCGACCGACTCCGTTTTTTAACTTAGATGCACAGGTGCACATACTTCATCTTTTCGTGTACTTCCGTGACTCCTCAATTTAAGTTGACACGTTCTTTTACAGTGTATCTGAGAAATAGAACCGCGTATCCGATGCACAGATGCACATGATTCGTCTGTGTACCGTTTGTACCTACTCGCGTCCCCAGTTTAAGCAGAACTGTAGTTTATCCGGACTAGGCAACCGATCTAAAATCGTGCTGTCTCTGTTAAGTCAAGCGCGGTGTGTTGACGACTAGTTTGCATGTGCTCAACAGAGAAAAACCACGAAGTATCCGGTGTGAGTCCAGAGAGTCGCGGTGTATAGCAGTCACAAAGAATTTGGTTAAGCAGATTAAAGTACGACCCCGATTCAAAAAGGTGGAAACCCATCTTCGCCCCCATAGCTGTCTTACTAGTCTTGGAGACAGTCGATGTGTCGAAATTTTAAAATGCCACCGTCTCTCTGTGTAGCTGAGTCGCATCCTGTAGCGTGTGACAGCGAGTCGAGCTTCAGTTTCTATCCGACAGGTATTGCCTGCGTGGCACCTTATGCTATAATTCCCTTATCCACAGAAACAGCTCCCTGGGTACCCAAAAGTCCGGTGCTCTGCCTTGGGCGTAGATATGCAGCCACAGTTCAACTCGCTACCGTTTCCATCGCGACCGTTATCCCTCTGCCACCCCCGGTCTCGTGTCTTGTGGTTATGTTTACTTGCACCCTTCTGTCATATTTTTGTTGAGGCCTTCTCGCACGTTCCTCACATGAAGACATGTGTCTCATTCCTTATCATCCCCGACTGTCTCAATTTGGGATCTGTGTGGAATGTTAGATTCGATGTAGATAACAGCGGCCACATCAGCTTGGAGAACCTGCGTTACGTGCTGGGAGATAGTTACGACAGTTTGTCTGTTGAAGAGATTCTGCGGCAGTGCGACCGAAAACAGAACGGCGTCATAGAGTTCGACGAGGTACGTTCAAACTCCGTCCTACGAATTGAACCTTCTCCATGAAATGAGGAGCGAGAGACTGAGACGAAAGAGCGAAACGCAGAAAAACGAGAAGACCAAGAGGAAACAAAGAAGGAACAAAAGAAAGTCTTACTTTGCTGTTCATAATACACATTTCCAGCAGTTCTTTCTGGGGGACTGCTGGAGGCGGGTCTACCTATTGCCCCGCCTCTGAGGCCTCGTGAGAGGCGTTGGCAGCTAGTTGCGCGTGTCTGTGCCCTTTCGATGGCCGCTGGTTTCATGGATTCGATTCACGAACTAGAAAATGCCGTTAACGTTTGAGATAAGTAGATCGCTGTGGTGTTTTCAATGAGCACAGGAAATGCTACACTCCCCAATTGGGAGTGCTTTGATAAACTATTCGCACAATCACTCAGCACTCATCAAGTTCTTGGGCGACACCACAGCTTTTTCGTGTGCCTGACTTGCGAGAAATGGCCTGGAACGCATCCGCATTCAAGAAACACAGTCTCTGTCGCGGTCTGTAATCTTCCGTTAGTCCCGCTCTTTTCTCTTCTTTTGCGAGAGACACCGGGCCTCATGTGTTCGCTTCTCTAAGTCCGCCTGTTTGTGACCACTCGCATCCCGTCTTTTTCTTCTTCACTAATGTATGCAGTTCATGCTGGCTCTCACTGGAGATGAATCAGGTGTCCTTGAGAGTGGGAACTCGATGGACCTTGTTGCTCAAGGCGCCGCGCTAACAGCTGTAAGAACTCTATCCTATAGTAGTTGCGGTGCATCTTTGACGCACGCGATTATATGCAAGTCAAGAATCCTCGCCTCGACGTTTACCGGCGGCAAAACACACATGACTTTGACTCTTCACTTGCCTCCGTACTTCACACGTGTATCCATTCCCTTTGTCACGTGCAGCACGCTGATTTCCAAAGACTTGGGAAAATTTTTCTCTTCCGTGGTGCACTGGAATTGATATCTCTGTGTGATGGGCCGTGTTCTGCTTACTTTCTTTACCTCATTTAAAGGCACTGTTCCCAAGCAGCCGTATCGTGTTGGCTAGTTGCGCGTATCACGTTTCGTAAATGCAGTCAGTGACAAGGCTCTTTTATTTTCCATGATCGGTTTTACGTGTCCCTTCCAGGCTACGCAGCACTTGCGGTGGACATCATTTCTTTGTGTTTGTGTCCTATTTTTGCACAGCAAGTGAGTCGCAACATGAGTGAGCTGGCGGACGCTGTCCTCGCGAAGCGCTTCACAGATTCTTCCTCTTCGTCGTCTGCGGACTTACACGGGCTGGGCGTAGAGCACGCGTGCACCCCTCCAAATAGTTCCCGGGACGCTAGCACGATGCCTAAATAGCGACATCGCGGCTACACCATCTGGGAAGTTTATGGCGGTGCCAGACGCTTGCAACAATGCTAGAGAAAGTGACGAGGCAAGAAAACAGAGCGACTCGTTTGTGACAGACTCGCTTTCAACTGTCCTACCACAGAACGTGGGGGCGTAGGAGCGCAGACACACAGAACCGACCAGGGGACGATTCTGGGTTGCTACCCAGGAAACAGATTCAGATTTCTTCACAAACGTTTTGGAGTGAACTCAAAAGGCGATTGCCCACTATGCTTCGTTCAGTAGACGGGATCCCGGGAAACAGACACGGTCATCACGCAGAGAGCTGAGAAGCAGGTTTTCAGAGGAGAAAGTAGATATGGAGCGAGAGAGGGGAACGTCGGAAAAACAAATAGGGAAAGTTCTCCCGATGCAGCTGATGCCACCATGTCGAAAAGGGCAGGTGCCGCGGCTCCCCGTTTAGAATTTCTGTGCTGATCCATGTAGTATGCAATGGAGTTCCAGTGCGTTCCTGGTGATTGTCTCAGTTCACGTCGTCTCCGCAAGAACAAATGCCTTCTTCAATCGAACGAGCCTTATAGTGGGAGTTTTTGTGCGGTCCACTGTCCAAACAACGCTGCGGTTTGTTCACTGGCATCTGCACTCGACGAAAGTTTTGCACCTTGCCAGATGTCTTTGTCGCGCCCAGAGAACATCACCGATATGCGCCACGAAAGTAGCGCTATGGCGGACAATATCGTTAGTAAGGGAACAGCCTGACTGAAAACAAGGAGTATATGCGTACACCGATAAACAATAGATTTCTAAGGTGGGCCACCCCGCAAGCTTTTTGCGGCCTTCCATCACGTATGCAATAACGGCAGAAGGGCGTGAGCCACTTGTTAGGCTTCGCGTGAAAGATGAAATCACCCGTAATGTAGGATAGCTTCTGTTGCGCCAGCATCAAATTCAGGTGGCGGCTTGCTAACTGATGGACGATGACGGCTGGTACTCGCTTTATAGCTGTATCCACATACAAATCTGACGCAGGTGGTCTCGAGCTAGAAAACCGATGCGCGGCACCGGGCAATTACTGCAGCGTGGTAATCACTATCCCAGGAAACTGCCGTCGAAATCAGAAATAGGGAGACGAATGGAGCACGATAGGGCTACAGCTTTTTAAACACAAACAGTAGTGACAACAGAGGTTTTGGAAGGTACGACTCTTCAACTAAACACGAAAGGCATCCATGACTCCCGGTATTGGCGCGTTTGAGACCAGAGAACGGCGACAGTCCAGAGAGTGGTAACCTCGATATAGGCAACGTTTTTCCATTAGTTGTACCGGTCAGTGTCAGCAGGACGGCATAAGGGTCGCATCTGAGAAAGCGTTAACTGTCAATCGCGTCGCTTGTGTCGTCCCCGATCAGCTACTGCCTCGACGTATCATGACCGGCCAACTGAGGGGAGCAACGAAAAAGCGCTTCACCTGGCAAAGCAGAATTCGTCATTCTTCATAAGTGCACCACCACATTAAAAAAACACCGCAATATACCGTACAGGTTACCCAGTTCGTCCCTCGCTACCCCACTCTGAAAACTGGCAAGGCGGCAGCCTCATCCTACCGTCAGAACGAGTTGTCGCTCGCTACTGTCGGGTTCAGACTGATTCATTGTTTGATTCGGTTCATCGAGATGTACACAACTTCTCACTGAAGCGTCAGAATTGTTTACACTGTTGACAACGGAGGACCAACGCTCTGCTCGTTACCGGGAAGCTGGCTCTGTCTGGCAAGCACCTCGTCGCGATTGCGAGGCCAGCAACTCAACAGCCCCAAACGTGCTTGTTTCTACAACTGCCTTTGCTGGCTATGTGGAATTATCCGTCCACGCTTCGCTACTACTCCGACTGCTCAGTTTGCGTGACATTGTGCTATCGTGGCGGCCGGCTCTGATCATGCACGCATTGCCGCCGACACTGCTCGTAGTCGAAAAACGAAACTCGGGGTTAAATTTGGCAACAGGTACACGCCATAGCGAACATGGATGATCAATCATTTCTCACCCATTTACAATTAAGCTTACGTCGACTGTTCCGATAGACGATTGTAAGATCTAAATATATTCAATTATACTGTTTGTTTTCTGCGGCTCTACCATCGTACGATGCATTCAACGAATCATCAAGCCCCCTGGTCTCAGACCAGGACCCTTGTCTCGAGCCCCTCTAAAATGCCTGTTTCTGCCGTAGAGGGAACTCTTCCCTCGAACCTCTTTTCTGTCTCGCGGCAGCAGCTTGCTTCGTCGCCGGGTTCCGGCCATCAATACCGTGATTTACTACGCCCTGCAAAAAGGCTTCCGCTACCCCTCTCTCCGCTAGAGCAAACGGCTATGGTGCTCTCAAGTGGATGGCGTGCTCTGATACGCTGTTGTCAGCCGGTGCTCGCGACCCCTAACGTGAGTGCCTCTGACAAGCAAGAGCTTGCTCCCTCCTTCGTCGGCCGCGTCGACGAAGAGGAACTAAACTTGGAGTCAGAGACCAAAGTAAACTACCGCGTCCATGCTACACTGCAAGGAGACATCTGCTGGACACCGAGTACGGCGAGCGAGGAGTTCGACCCGGAGTCCCACTCTTGCGCTGACGATGCAGTCATTGTTTCGTCATTTGGGAGCCGAGTCGACGCCGCGGAACTGGATCTGGACCGAGACGCTGACATCGTCTATGATTCTGCGTACGAAGCAGACAACGAAGAAGACGCGTGGTCAGAAACAGGGTCGGAAGAAGACGCGGACGAATCTCCTAGAAGTAGCGAGGTCTTGACTCAAGCTGACGAAGATGGCCAGAGTTTCGAAGGAGACCTTGCTACTACGAACTTCGTCGCGTCGACGCAGACAGGCGAAGACTTCTCTGGAGACGAATGGGAAATTCCTGAGGAGATTTCACCAGCAGAGGGGATGACGACGAGGACACCAACCCCTCCCGGAGGATCACCGGGAGATTGCTGCGGAGATGGAAATGAGAAAAAATCTTCGGTCGATTCGCAGCCCTCCACGAGAAGGAGCAACCCGTGTGTCAATCTCTGAGTCAACTGCCCAGAGACATGCAGGCGCCTCCTTTGGAGCAGTCGGTTCAAGCGTCGAAGTTGTCGCAGCGGTCCTCCAGCCGACCTTCAGCCAAGCTACCACCGGAAATGTTGCCCTTTATCGCCCCTCATCCGCAATGGTGCCGTCGCTTCGCCTATGACTTTAAAACGCCAGCGAAGAGTCTGTCCATGGTGCCGCAACCCGAGCTGTCATTCTACGACGCGGTGGTTGTGGAGCGGCACCGGGTTGCTCCTGACGGAAATTGTCAATTCCGTTCCGTCAGCTACGCGTTGCTAGGCACAGAGGATGCCCATGCGGAAATCCGGCAAGAGGTGGCGCACTATCTGAGGGGCAACTTTAGTCGGCTTAGCTGGCTGATAAACCCGGACACACTGGAGGAAGACGAGGGGAGAATGGCTCGACTCGACAAGAAATACAGAGTCAGAATTCCGTACAAAACCTACAAAGGTTATCCCTTGGCAGAAGACGAGCTCAAACTTAATTGGGTTATCAGGCTTGGAGACGCACGATACAGGATCTGGGGTGACGAGTGCACTCTCGCTGTGATGGCGGAGATGTACAACATCCGGATCGTTGTTGAGCAACAAGAAGGCGACGGGCGTCGGGCAACCAAAATGGGTTCGCATGCAGTCCAGGTTATCATACCATACGATGTGGTTCCTGAGGCATGCATCCCGACGATTTTCCTGATCTACGACCTTCAGCGTCAACACTACGACGTGGTCGAAAAGGTCAAACCAAGGTGAAAAACGTCACATGCCCTAGCTCAACAACCTCCTGCGTAATCCAAGCCCGACTGTTCGTCTCTCACGTCCGACAAATAGCCAAGTACCGTCGTCAAGAACTGCCTCCTTCGTCGAATCAAGCCACCGACTGTCTTCCTCGTCCTCTCTTCAAGTTGCGACTTCTTTCCGGAATAACTACAAGCTGGGCGTGAATGTATGTGAGACGCATTTCGATTCCCTGTCTCCACCTTCCGGCTGGAGCCAAGCTGCAGGCACCTCCGACTCCTACTCCCTCAGACCCAGCTGCCGACCCCGTCTCCCGCGACGCCTTATGCCCTTTGACTTGTCACCTCCATCACGGCTGGAGGCGCCTCTTCGCCGACGTTTCCGGCATCGACTTCTACCACCTTTGTGGCTCCAACAACAGGCGAGCTTGCCTGTGAAAAAACAAAAAAAAATCAAAAAAAGAAAACGCACTTCGGCTCCGCGGTCTCATCCCGACAGAGGCAGCTGGGCCGGAGTCAAAAAAAACAAAAATCAGAAAAACAAAAAGAAAAAAAAATAAAAAAACAACTTTCGTCTTCCTCCCTGCAGACACATTGCATCTGGATTCCTCTCCTACGCCTCCTCCTCCCTTCGTCCAAGCCTCCGACTCTGTCTCCCTCGCCCTCTTCTCCACTCTTCAATTCTCTCCGCCATCACCACGAGGAAAGCGTCGTCTCGTCTAGATCGCATTCCGGTGTCTCTTTTCCACCCTCCAGGAAAAGCAGCCAAGCCGGAAACATCTTCTCCCTCTCCGACTCTCGTCGCTTCCCAACCACGCCACCCCCTCATCCTCACCGTCGCCTTCATCTACAGTCCTGATATCTCTCCTCCAAGACGGCTGGAGGAGCGGCATCGCGTCTGTAGTCCCCTTCGACTTCTGTCCCTTCTGTGGCTCCAAGCACAGGCGAGCTCGCCTGTGAAAAAACAAAAAAAATCAAAAAAAGAAAACGCACTTCGGCTCCGCGGTCTCATCCCGACAGAGGCAGCTGGGCCGGAGTCAAAAAAACAAAAATCAGAAAAACAAAAAGAAAAAAAAATAAAAAAACAACTTTCGTCTTCCTCCCTGCAGACACAGTGCATCTGGATTCCTCTCCTACGCCTCCTCCTCCCTTCGTCCAAGCCTCCGACTCTGTCTCCCTCGCCCTCTTCTCCACTCTTCAATTCTCTCCGCCATCACCACGAGGAAAGCGTCGTCTCGTCTAGATCGCATTCCGGTGTCTCTTTTCCACCCTCCAGGAAAAGCAGCCAAGCCGGAAACATCTTCTCCCTCTCCGACTCTCGTCGCTTCCCAACCACGCCACCCCCTCATCCTCACCCTCGCCTTCATCTACAGTCCTGATATCTCTCCTCCAAGACGGCTGGAGGAGCGGCATCGCGTCTGTAGTCCCCTTCGACTTCTGTCCCTTCTGTGGCTCCAAGCACAGGCGAGCTCGCCTGTGAAAAAACAAAAAAAAGTCAAAAAAAGAAAACGCACTTCGGCTCCGCGGTCTCATCCCGACAGAGGCAGCTGGGCCGGAGTCAAAAAAACAAAAATCAGAAAAACGAAAAGAAAAAAAATAAAAAAACAACTTTCGTCTTCCTCCCTGCAGACACAGTGCATCTGGATTCCTCTCCTACGCCTCCTCCTCCCTTCGTCCAAGCCTCCGACTCTGTCTCCCTCGCCCTCTTCTCCACTCTTCAATTCTCTCCGCCATCACCACGAGGAAAGCGTCGTCTCGTCTAGATCGCATTCCGGTGTCTCTTTTCCACCCTCCAGGAAAAGCAGCCAAGCCGGAAACATCTTCTCCCTCTCCGACTCTCGTCGCTTCCCAACCACGCCACCCCCTCATCCTCACCGTCGCCTTCATCTACAGTCCTGATATCTCTCCTCCAAGACGGCTGGAGGAGCGGCATCGCGTCTGTAGTCCCCTTCGACTTCTGTCCCTTCTGTGGCTCCAAGCACAGGCGAGCTCGCCTGTGAAAAAACAAAAAAAAATCAAAAAAAGAAAACGCACCTCGGCTCCGTGGTCTCAATTCGACAGAGGCAGCTGGGCCGGAGTCAAAAAAAACCAAAATCAGGAAAACGAAAAGAAAAAAAAATAAAAAAACAACTTTCGTCTTCCTCCCTGCAGACACAGTGCATCTGGATTCCTCTCCTACGCCTCCTCCTCCCTTCGTCCAAGCCTCCGACTCTGTCTCCCTCGCCCTCTTCTCCACTCTTCAATTCTCTCCGCCATCACCACGAGGAAAGCGTCGTCTCGTCTAGATCGCATTCCGGTGTCTCTTTTCCACCCTCCAGGAAAAGCAGCCAAGCCGGAAACATCTTCTCCCTCTCCGACTCTCGTCGCTTCCCAACCACGCCACCCCCTCATCCTCACCGTCGCCTTCATCTACAGTCCTGATATCTCTCCTCCAAGACGGCTGGAGGAGCGGCATCGCGTCTGTAGTCCCCTTCGACTTCTGTCCCTTCTGTGGCTCCAAGCACAGGCGAGCTCGCCTGTGAAAAAACAAAAAAAAATCAAAAAAAGAAAACGCACTTCGGCTCCGCGGTCTCATCCCGACAGAGGCAGCTGGGCCGGAGTCAAAAAAAACAAAAATCAGAAAAACGAAAAGAAAAAAAAATAAAAAAACAACTTTCGTCTTCCTCCCTGCAGACACAGTGCATCTGGATTCCTCTCCTACGCCTCCTCCTCCCTTCGTCCAAGCCTCCGACTCTGTCTCCCTCGCCCTCTTCTCCACTCTTCAATTCTCTCCGCCATCACCACGAGGAAAGCGTCGTCTCGTCTAGATCGCATTCCGGTGTCTCTTTTCCACCCTCCAGGAAAAGCAGCCAAGCCGGAAACATCTTCTCCCTCTCCGACTCTCGTCGCTTCCCAACCACGCCACCCCCTCATCCTCACCCTCGCCTTCATCTACAGTCCTGATATCTCTCCTCCAAGACGGCTGGAGGAGCGGCATCGCGTCTGTAGTCCCCTTCGACTTCTGTCCCTTCTGTGGCTCCAAGCACAGGCGAGCTCGCCAGTGAAAAAACAAAAAAACATCAAAGAAGAAAACGCACTTCGGCTCCGTGGTCTCATCCCGACAGAGGCAGCTGGGCCGGAGTCAAAAAAAACAAAAATCAGAAAAACAAAAAGAAAAAAAAATAAAAAAACAACTTTCGTCTTCCTCCCTGCAGACACAGTGCATCTGGATTCCTCTCCTACGCCTCCTCCTCCCTTCGTCCAAGCCTCCGACTCTGTCTCCCTCGCCCTCTTCTCCACTCTTCAATTCTCTCCGCCATCACCACGAGGAAAGCGTCGTCTCGTCTAGATCGCATTCCGGTGTCTCTTTTCCACCCTCCAGGAAAAGCAGCCAAGCCGGAAACATCTTCTCCCTCTCCGACTCTCGTCGCTTCCCAACCACGCCACCCCCTCATCCTCACCCTCGCCTTCATCTACAGTCCTGATATCTCTCCTCCAAGACGGCTGGAGGAGCGGCATCGCGTCTGTAGTCCCCTTCGACTTCTGTCCCTTCTGTGGCTCCAAGCACAGGCGAGCTCGCCTGTGAAAAAACAAAAAAAAATCAAAAAAAGAAAACGCACTTCGGCTCCGAGGTCTCATCCCGACAGAGGCAGCTGGGCCGGAGTCAAAAAAAACAAAAATCAGAAAAACAAAAAGAAAAAAAAATAAAAAAACAACTTTCGTCTTCCTCCCTGCAGACACAGTGCATCTGGATTCCTCTCCTACGCCTCCTCCTTCCTTCGTC